>NC_056740.1:391630681-391790681 GCF_019279795.1 Protopterus annectens | reverse complement strand
TTACTTCAAATGTAGAACAGCAATACTTACATTCTGTCCCCATGTCTGGAACATCCCCATCCTGTTTGTTGGCCTGTCTCCACAGTGTATGTTGTAAGAGGTATTTCCAACTACCCTCTGTGATGCTGTTCGTCAAACATCCACATGAAGTCCTGCTCACAGTGAAGGAAAAGGGCCAACACCAACATGAAGTGCTTAGTTATAGGAGTGTGTTTCCATGCAATTGGCTAAAGGAATGATACCACAGCTGTTCCACATGCAATTAGCAAGTGGGGGACTGCAATTCATACACAGGCCATCAACTGATCATGAGCATCACTTACAAAACTCAAGCTGCTGCCTATGCAAAACAGATGTACTTTTCCACATCCACCAGAGAGGGAGAGAGAGAGAGAAAGAGAGAGAGACAGAGACAGAGTCAAAGTAAGAAAGGAAGGGGAGTAAGAGAGTAAGAGCCAAGCGTGTTTGTGTATGATCCATGGGTGGAGAGTGGTATCTTGGTATTATAATGGTTGCCTATATTGTTTACTAATCCATACTGTCACATAGTAATTGTACATGGCTGTACACATTTATGACTGAGGATTGTCTACAACAACCTCTACAGTGTTTGAAAACTGTTGGCCTTGTAATGTGGACATTGGGACATATAGGCCCTCAATAGAATGATGTAGCAGAACCCACACTGCAATGGATCCTGTCATTAAACAATCACCCCCAGCACCCACAATTACCAGTACTGAGTTTCAAACCCCTAGTTGACTGTATTGTTATTACAGTGTTACACAGTTATTGCATGTGCCATGGAGCTTACATGTTGAAGAGCTATCCAAAGATATCTTTGAAGGTGAGTAACATCAGCAACAGTGCTAATGGAGGGGTAAGGGAAGTGTAGTAAGTGTGAATGTCCACAAAAGCAGGTGTCAACAAAGACACAGGCACACACACACTCTCTCAGGGAAACACACACATTATCATAGCTGGCAGGATCAGGATTAGAATCCTTATTTAACTAGTTTGCTACAGTACAGCATTACACAGTTATCACAAGCGCCCCAAAGCTTATATGGCTGAAATATGGCCAAAGGATTATTTCAAGTCAAATGCATCAGCAGGCATGCTAAAGTAGGGCAATGGGAGGTGTAGTGATTGTGAATGGCTTCAAAATCATTAATCTCCACACACACACACACACACACACACACACACACACACACACACACACACACACACACACACACTTGCCAGTACTTAGATGCATAGGTTCTTTGCTTCACAGGTATGTAGTAGGTGAATGGGCCTGAAGAGTGTACAAGGCTATGCAAAGGGAATACCTTGGCATCAGGCCACATGACAATAGTCTCCAGTGTGGCTCAGGGGTGTAGTCCCTGGAGTGGTCCCCAGGGGAGGGTATTGTATTCACCATCCACTCATCTGGGTTATTATTGTGGGTGGCCAGTGATGTGCACTGCTTCCCATGTATGTGATCTATATTCCATAACATGGACAGTGTCTGGGTTGTGCACATGTCCCACACGCATGTTCTTTGACATGTGGAAGTGTACTTGAGGTCTCTGGGGCATGTTGTGTGGACAGATTGTTATCTTCTGATGTAGCATTCTTGACCTCATTTGGTGAGACCTGGCTATGGAACTGAGGTCATGCTTGCACCTACATTGACAGCATAATACAGGTATTCAGTGGAGTTAGTGGTGTCTGTCCATACAGGGCATGTGTATAAAGCATGGTATTCCCTTTGTGGGTTACATTTGCAGACTCTACAGTTGTTGCAGGAATCCAGTGGAGAACATAGCAAAAGGGCCACTGTAAGCATTTATTTGTCTACTGTGGTGATGGAACAGGGTGCCATGTCCTTTTACTTGCTGGATAACACACAGTCAGGAGATATAACACATCACAGTACTTTCTGATTTCAGTGGCACTGTTGTGGTCAACAGACATGTAGTCCACTGCAATCACACAGTGGTTACTATCTGTGAGGCAATATGCAGGGAACTACCAATATAGCGGTTGTTGCCTAGCCAAGCGTGTTTGTGCATGAGACATGGGTGGAGAGTGTTCTCTGAGTAATAGAAGGGTTGCCTATATTGTTCATCAATCCATAATGTCACATGTAGAGCTATGGATTGTCTACACCAGCCTCTCTGGTGTTTGACATCTGTTGTCCTTATAAGGTGGACATTGTGACATATACTAGGTCCTCAACATAATAATTTAACAAAACCCACTCCACAATGGATCTTGTTATTTCACAATCACAGCAATCTCCACACAGGATACTGATGACAGACACACACACTTGCCAGTACTGAGATTCAAACCCCTACCTAGTTATGTATTGCTACTATAGTGTACTGCATTTATCGCATGTGCCACGGAGCTTATAGGATGGATGCTATCCCAAGGTACTTCTAAGGTGAGGAACATCACCAGCCTTTGTAAATACTGGAATTGGGTGATGTAGTGGGTGAGAGATCCCAAAAATAATTTTACCTTAAGCACACATTTACAATTGCCAGGGGGGAGGTTCAAACATCTATCTAAAAATCTTTACGGACCATTATGTTACGCATTTACCACATGCACCACTGACCTGCCGTGGTTAAGGGTTGGCAACAGGTACTGCTATGGTGGATGCTATCTGCAAGACTGCTAAAGTCAGGCTCTGAGATGTGTACTGGGTGTAAATGGGGCCAAAATCCTTAAGGTACACACATGAACACTTGCCACAGATGAGATTCAAACCCATACCTGTGTAGTTACTGCAACTACATTGTTCCACCTTTATGACATGCACCATGGAGCTTACATGCTGGAGAGCTCTCCACAGGTATCTTTGAAGGTGACTAACATCAGCAGCAGTACTAAAGGAGGGGTAAGGAGAAAGTAGTAAGTGTGAATGTCAGTAATATCAGGTATTATCAAGGACGGACACACACACACACACACACACACACACACACACACACACACACACACACACACAGTTTCACAGTTGCCATGTATGGGATTAAAACTCCTACCTAACTAGTAAGTTACACTATAGCATTACACAGTTATTGCAAGCACCACAGAGCCTATGGGGTTGGCCTTTGTCCAAAGGGGTATTTCAAGGTGACTGACATCAGCAGGCTTGCTAAATTAGGGCAATGGGAGGTGTAGTGACTGTGAATGGGCCCAAAATCATTACTTTCTACAAACACACACAGGGTTTCAAAGTTTCCATGTCTGGGATTAGAACTCCTACCTAACTAGTATGTTATACTATAGCATTATACAGTTATCGCAAGCGTCACAGAGCTTATGGGGCTGAGACTTGGCCAGAGGGTTATTTCAAGGTGACTGACATCAGCATGAGTGCTAACATGAGCAATGGGAAGTGCAGTGTGTGTAAGTGGGCCATAAACCATTCCTCTGGAAACACACACACAACACTCAGTCACACACAACTTTACATTTGACAGGACTGGGTATACAAATGCTAGATGAATACTGATTTGTACTATCATATTACACAGTTATCACAAGCACCACAAACACTATAGGGCTGATGGCTACCAGAAGCAAGGTCTACAGTGATTGACATTAGCACATCATGTAATATTGACCAATTGGATGTGTGGTGGGTGGGGCAGGCCTCATGATGGAAATCTCTCTGTCACTGTCTGTCTCACTCTTCCCCACATCTCTAGGTGTGTATGTTTGACATATTATAGTGTGTTGGCCTTGGATATGAGTGAGTATTCCTATCCAATGTGTGTTCAAAGCATGAATGGTGTGCAATATGTTGTGTGTGCACAGACATCTGCTACTGACAGTTATGTATAGTCCAGTGTTGTTGTCAGACATGTGCTTCATTTCTCTAAGTGTAGAAGCATGCCCACTATGACCTTCTGTATTGAGTGTGTGAATCCATTCCAGGTAGGTTGTACTCCAGTCCAGGATTTGGTGTTCTGCACCTACAGCTAGCAACCTGTTTCTGCAGGATATCTGTACATAGGTTGACAATATGGAGTCACAATGGTCGAAAGATAGCGGGACACTGTAACTATTATGTCTGTGCTGCTTGTGTTACATGGTTGGTGTTAGCAGAGATATTCAGACATATGTACTGTTTTACACTGTGTTGTATTATGTCATCAACTACTGACAGACATATTTATTTGCTCACAGTTATTTTCTGGGAAATACAAGATGAATGAAGCTGTGTCCAGTATTGTGGTCTGCAGCCTACATGTTCTTGCACACTCATGCCATTCTGGAGGGGTAGCTGCAGACACTTGCTGATGGGTCTGTGTAAATGATCCAGCACCTTGGTACTGTGGTGGCTGAGGATCCCCTGCTTGTACATATAGCAATGTAACAGAATGGCTATATCCTGCTGTGGCCATACCTCTCAGCTGTAGAAATTCACCTAGGTTACCCAGAGGCAGGGCTCATATATCTGGTCAGTTCCCCTTCACATTGTGGTTTATGAGCAGGTTTGTAGCCACCCATTACTGGGTTTGCAGGCAGGCATAGTATGGGCACACATCAGAGTTTCAGACTTCACACACTCCATGACGTCCATGCTTCTAGACCCCCTCACTCTGTTATTCTATCCTCTTCCTAACATTATGCAAGCAATATCTGAGAAGTATCCCTATAGCTGTCCCTTCATCCCAGCAGTTTTTAGGGGTTGGTGCACAGTTCATGCATTAGGACATGGTGGGCATACTACTGGGATTTGTCAACATAGCCTTGCATTTGTGTTCTGTGGACTGTGTTATGTTGTTAGTTGAGACCCCATGAGATAACACACACTGACTGTATGGGTAAGACACAGGCCTTTGACAGAGGACTGTAGGGCATTTGGTAGTGATGCAGACCATCTGTAGCAGGCCAGTGCATTCTGTCACTCCTACATTCCCAGGCTGTGAGCCACTGGATTCCCCTGGGGTGACAGGGTAAGTGTGTGAGGTGTTAATGGCAATAGTTCCTGTCCATATTAATCCATTGGTCTGGATGCTGGCAGGGTGCTCCTTACAGCTAGGGACACACCTGCATGGGACACCTCTTCAGCATGCTGCATTCTGTGGGTATTCCCATACAGAAGTGGGGGTCATACTGTACTCATTCCTAACAGCAGGGATATGACCTGTGATAAACCTGTGGCTGATGGTGGGGTGAGCTGAGTGCATGTGTGATATGGAAGCTTCTTGAAGCTGACTCACAGATATACCTGGGACATTTCCCTTATGCTGCCTTGTGCAGGGACATAGGCAGTCTCTCATTACTTCATAACTGTGCCTTTTGTGGTCTGCCAGTGATTGGCCAGACTACATCAGTATTCCATACTACACAGACAACTAATGTGCGGCTAACCTGTATGTACAATTCCGAAGGTGTGTGCAGCTGATAGTTACATTTTATGTACTCTGTCTAGGGTACATCCACCTGTGTACTGTGTGTATGTATGTGCCCACATTCATGGCATGTCCATCTTTCAGATGGTGACAGATATTGACATCTGGGCAGTGAGTATGGATGACTGCTGAATTGGGTATTGCTGGAATGCATTGTGGTTGGCACTGCAGCTGTCAGAACATGGCCCTGTCATCAACAGTACTGGCCATGGGCCACCAAGACACAACCCTTCATGCCTACATGCTGACCACTTCCACACAATATAGAACACACAACAACCTAACAAACGGATCCCTGAATATTGTACACATGCAACAATCTATCCTGTAAGTTGGGCCAGCTCAGGTAATCTGTGCTCCACTGTTATTAAAGCCACATGTACATGTTACTGCATTTCTACATAGGATTGGGGGGGGGGGCACACCTGACAACTGTAAACATTTGCTATGACTGTACTAGTATTTCAGGTACTCTGTTGGCTTCCATTTTGTTTTGTATCCTGACCTATCATGCAGACTACAGGCATATCAGTAGAGTACAGATCTTAGGTTTTATTGGCCTGCATTTCAGTTTCAGACTTCTTACCCTTCAGAACTAACATACAACTGGCAGACCTGTTGTAGTCTGTCTGTGTAGGTCTGGAGGGGGGCTGCTCGCCATTGCCATCAACTGGAGGCCTTAGCACAGACTTTCTTTATGTTCATCTACACCTGTCCTGCTGGCTAAGGCTGTTGTTGGGTATCTGAGCCTCACTGACATGCATGTGTGTGTCCTATGGACACACATTTGGGCCACCACATGTACTGCAGTGGGATTTCTCATGTTGTCTAGTACTGCCTACTTTGCTGACACCAGTATTTGTTATGGATTTCATGCTGCCCATATAGGTGTCCACTGTCTGCTGCCATCCCATTCAGCAACCCAATTCCCTTGCATGCTCATATCCATACCATAGCTACAACTAGCAGAACATACTACTCCATTCAGCAATTGATAGGAAGAGTGACTTACCTTGTGGCTGTGCCAGTATTGAGGATGGTGCTGGAGGGCTGACTATGTTGGCTGCGCATAGTATACTCCCTATACATGGTAAAGCATAGGTAGTGTCATGTTTGGCATCCCTTTTACTGTATGTGTGAGTCAGAGAGAGGTGCCATTCCCCTGGGTCCCTACCGTGTCAGTGTATGTGCTATGCATTGCCTCTTTGCCAAAGCCTGGGCATACTGGGCATGACTCCTTCTGCCTACATGGACAGGCTCAGGTTGTTCCTCCTCTGAGACCCTCTGTGCCTCTGATGGTCTTGGCAATGGTGGGGGACTGTGTGGCCCTGCCCCATGCTGTTCCTGCTGCAGCTGTTTCCACAGGATCATATTGTGTAGCATGGCACATACAATGAAAATTTGTGTACATGTAGCTGGAGAGTACTACAAGGCTCCACCAGATATGCCCAGGCAGCAGAACTGTGACTTGAGCATCCCAAACACATGCTCTTTTATGATTCTGGTTTGTGCATGTGCCTCATTATGGAGTTCTTGTTCGTGTGTGTGCGCATTTCTGATGGGTGTCATCAGCCACGGCTCCAGTGTGTAACCAGCATCCCCCACTAGGTGGCCATATGGGATGTCCCCACTGGCAAATTTCTGGTACAGCTGTGTCATATGCCAAATATAGGAGTGGTGATAGCTTCCAGGGCTGCCAGCACACGCATTCAAGATAATGACCTGGGCATCACACATGACCTGGCAGTTGATGGAGGGGAAGCTCTTGTGGTTTATGTAAACCCTACCCCGCTTGCTGGGTGGTGCTTTGATGTCTATGTGAGTGCAGTCTATAGCACCCACTACCTCAGGGTATTCTGTTATTTGGTGGAAGAGACGCATATTGCTGGTCAATGCCTCACGGGTGTTGAAGAAATATATGTGCTCACTGGCATGTGCTGACATGGCATCCAGGGACTGGTGGAGTACCCTGGATGCTGATGCCTGTGAGATCCTCATGATATACTCAGTTGGCCTTTGGAAGGTACCTGTGGCTAGTATTCATAACCCTACACATACCTTGGTATCCACTGGGATGGGTTCCCCTCTGTTGGATCTGTGTGTGATGTGTGGCCAGCACAGCTCAACAATTTGCTGTAGAATGGCCCTGTCCACCCTATAGAGCTCCACTATCTCCAGCTCATGTAGCCCCTGGTGAGTTACCCTGGGTCTGTACACTCTTCTCCTCCTCCTCCTCACTGTGGGTTGGTCATCAGCATTCACATCTTCACCACCCTCAGTCTCTTCCACATACTGATGTATGAGAGCAACAGCAGCCCCTAACATTTTGTTAGTTTTGTCAGGTAAAATTTCCCCGTCTGTGTACACTGGAGTCTAGAGTTTGTGGGAAAAAACAGAGTAAAAGGGGTTTGCATAGTTTATAGTAGTTTGCTGGGCTTGGCTGCTGCCTGTGTAATTGGCTGATTTTGATGCATTTCACCTGCCAGCTATGGTAGTTCTCCTTGATTGCCTTCCTACTGCTGTTTTCCCTTCCCATTGCCTTCTGGTTTAAGCCCCAAGGCACGCCAAGCATACCCAGTGCTCAGATGTGAACAGAGCTGCTATTTCCTGTTTTATTTATTTATTTTTTTAAACCAGGTGCATGGCATACACACCAGTTTAGGCAATGTAAACACTGCTAGGCAGCCTCAAACACAACCCCCCTCCCTTAGCTGTGCTTAGCTAAGGGCAAACGTGGGCCACAGAGCTCCAATAAGCTTACAGCATGCATGACACTCCCCCTTATGAGGTCATCTACCTCTTATACTTATACCATGGTGTTGCTGCCCCTACACAGTTATATCTGGCCATTGGCATGCCTACTACATTGAATACATGCTTTCTTTGGAGCTGTCATGCCTCCATTTTGTAATTTGCAGAAATGTATTCAGTTAGTAACCAAATATATTTCTGCAGGTTACACTATTCCTGCACAGATGCCTGCCTGCTTCCTGGATCGTTAATTCACCTCATTTGCATGGTTTTCACCAGCAAATGGGGTAATTAGCATACAGAAGCTGTATCCATGCAGGAATAGTGTAGGAGCGCTCATGCACATCCCGGGAACTCATTCCTGGATCACTTGTCGGCCATATTGTGCAGCAGCTCTTGCACTTTTCCTGCATACTGTGCAGAGCTTGCTGAATCCCAGGGTATGTAGATATCACAGTGACTGTAACCCATATAATGCAATTTGTTGAGCAAAAGGCAAAATATGTGTTATATAAGAAATTAAACCACTACGCGAAGGTGTTGAAAGAGTGCAGAAAAATACAACAAATAAACATCAAGGAAGTCATGGTTCATCCCAGGTAAACAATATAAGCTTCATAAAGTTAACTATACATAAAGTAACACATAAAAAGAACATGATGAGTGGCCTAATATTGGACAAGACAAAAATTAAATGTGTCTACAATATAAGAAAGAAAAGTTAGTTCAACCAGAAATGAATGTGATGATAATTAACATAAAAGTGAAATGTTTGATAGTTTTTGTGAGCATCTATGAATATTACAGACAACCATCCCCTGGATTCAGCAAGCCCTGCACGGTCTACAGGAACAGTGCAGGAGCTCCAGAAGCAATATGTCCGCCGTGTGATCCAGGAATAAGCTGCAGGGATGTGCATGAGTGTTCCTGCACTATTCCTGCATAGACGCAGCTCCTGTATGCAAATTACCCCATTTGCAGGTGAAAACCTTGCAAACTAGGTGAATTTGCAATCCAGGAAGCTGAGAGATGGCCGTTCAGAACTAGTCTAATCTGCAGAAATGTACTTGGTTAGTAACCAAGTACATTTCTGCAAACTACAAAATGGAGCCATGACACCTCCAAATAAAGGGTGTATATAACGTGTAAAGCATGCCAATGGCCAAATATATGGCCATTTGCATGGAAAACAGTTTAAAAAAAAACTTTTATTTTTTTTTAGCCAATTTTGGGTGTTTAAGCGTAGGACAGTGGCAAGCGAACGAGATCAGGCCGAAAATATAAAAAATAACCTGAAAAAAGCATTCTAACCAAAATCATTATTTTGCCATTATACTCAATGGCAGGCAAAGGACAACATGGCCAGTGAATAGTGGTTGCTAAGGGGGGAGGCTCAGTGTGGGACCTGTAACTATGCATTAGCAGGCAATCCTATGCAAATGAGGGGAATGGTACTGAAAACCAGATTTCCCCTCAATGCTAGTCAGCACCCAACAGCGTAAGTGCAGGAACAGCTTGGTTCAAACCTAAGAGTTAGCTGACATCATAGAGGGGTGTGTCAGGCATACTGTAAGCAGACTGAAGCCCTGTGGCTCGGGTTTGCCCTTAGCTTAACAGAGCTAAGCAAGGGGGTGTGTCTGAGGCTGCCTAGCACTCTTTACATTACCTAAGCGGGTGTGTGTGCCGCGCACTGGGTTTTAAAGGAAAAAAAAGTAAACCAGGAAATAGCAGCTCTGTGCACGTTTAAGCACTGTGTTTGCACGGCACATCCCCGGGGCTTAAACAGGAAGACAATGGGAAGGGAAAACAGCAGTAGGAAGGTAATCAAGGAGAACTAGTATAGCTGGCAAGTGAAATGTATCACAATCAGCCAATTACACAGGCAGCAGCCCAGCCCAGAACACTACTATAAACTATGCAAACAACTTCCCCTCTGTTTTTTCCCACATACTTTACATCACCGGTGTATACAAGGGGGAAGTTTTAACAAACAAAAACAAAATGATAGGGGCTGCAGCAGCTATCATACATCAACATGTGGAAGAGGCTAAGGGTGGTGAGGATGAGAATGCTGTCGACCAACCCACAGTAAAAAGATGGAGAAGAGTGTACAGACCCAGGGTAACCTACCAAGGGCTACATGAGCTGGAGATAGTGGAGTGCTATAGGGTGGACAGGGATGTTCTACAGCAAATTGTTGAGCTGTGCCAGCCATGCCTGACACACAGAACTAACAGAGGGGAATCCATCCCAGTGGATACCAAGGTATGTGTAGGCCTAAGAATACTAGTCACAGGTACCTTCCAAAGGCCAACTGAGGATATCATGGGGATCTCACAGGCATCAGCATCCAGGGTACTCCACCAGTTCCTGGATGCCATGCCAGCACATGCCAGTGAGCACGTATATTTCCCCGACACCCGTGAAGCATTGGCCAGCAAAATGCATCTCTTCCACCAAATATCAGAATACCCTGAGGTAGTGGGTGCTATAGACTGCATGCACATATGCATCAAAGCACCACCTGGTGAGTGGGGTAGGGTCTACATCAACTGCAAGGGCTTCCCCTCCATCAACTGCCAGGTCATGTATGATTCCCAAGGCATTATAATGAATGTGTGTGCTGGCTGCCCTGGAAGCTATCACGATTCCCACATCTGGCATCTGACGCAGCTGTACAAGAGAGTTGCCATTTGGGACATCCCTTAGGGTCACCTAGTGGGGGATGCTGGTTACACACTGGAGCCGTGGCTGATGACACCCATCAGAAATGCACACAAACCCGAACAAGAACTCCATAATGAGGCACACGCACAGCCCAGAATTATAATAGAGTGTGTGTTTGGGATGCTCAAGTCATGGTTCCAGTGTTTGAACACATCCAGTGGAGTCTTGCAGTACTCACCAGCTACATGTACTCAAATTGTCATCGTATGTACCATGCTACACAATATGATCCTGTGGAAACAGCTGCAGCAGGAACAGCATGGGGCAGGGCCACACAGCCGCCCACTATTGCCAAGGCCTGCACAGAGTGACTCAGAGGAGGAACAACCTGAGCCTGCCCCAGTAGGCAGAAAGAGGCATGCCCAGTATGCCCTGGCCTTGGCAAAGAGGCAATGCATAGCACATACACTGACACAGTAGGGACCCAGGGAATGACACCTCTCTCTGACTCACACATACAGTAAAAGGAATGCCAAACATGACACTACCTGTGCTCAACCATGTATGGGGATTGTAATATGTGCATCCGACACAGGCAGCCCTCCAGCACCATCCTCAGTACTGGCACACCCACAAGGTAAGTCACTCTTCTTACCAGTTGCCGAATGGAGTAGAATGTGTTGTTACTTGTATCTATGGTATGGATGTGAGCATGCAATGGAATCGGGTGGCTAAATGGGATGCCAGCAGATAGTAGACACCTATGGTGGCAGCATGAGATCTGTAACAAATACTGGTGTCACCATAGTAGCCAATACCACACATGGTGATAAAACCCACTGCAGGAAATGTGTTGGGCCACATGTGTGTCCATATGACACACACATGCCAGTCAGGGAGGCTCACATACCTAACAACAGTCTCAGCCAGCAGGACAGGTGTAGACAAACACAAACAAAGGCTGTGCTAAGGCCTCTGAATGATGGCTATGGATTTACCTCCCGCCCCCCAGGCCTACACAGACAGACTGCATCAGGTCAGGCAGTGGGATGTTAGTTCTGAAGGGCAAGAAGTCAGAAACTGATATGTAGGTCAATCAAACGTAAGACATGTAGTACATTGATATGCCTCTAGTCAGCATGATAGGTTAGAACACAGAATGAAATGGAGTACCTGACATACCAGTACAGTCATAGCAAATGTGTACAAGTGTCAGGTGTGCCCCCCATCCTATGTAGAAATGTAGTAACAGTCAGGTGTGCCCCATTCCTATGTAGAAATGTAATAACAGTCTGGTGTGCCCCCCCAACCCGATGTAGACATGTAGTAACAGTCAGGTGTGCCCCCAATCCTATGTATAAATGTAGTAACAGTCAGGTGTGCCCCCCCATGCCTATGTAGACATGTAGTAACAGTCAGGTGTGCCCCCCCAATCCTATGTAGAAATGTAGTAACAGCTTGGTGTGCCTCCCCAATCCGATGTAGACACGTAGTAACAGTCTGGTGTACCCCCCCCCAATATGATGTAGACACGTAGTAACAGTCAGATGTGCCCCCCCAGTCCCATGAAGAAATGTAGTAACAGTCAGGTGCGCCCACCCATGCCTATGTAGACACATAGTAACAGTCAGGTGTGCACCCCCCAATCCTATGTAGAAATGTAGTAACAGTCTGGTGTGCCCCCCCCCAATCTGATGTAGACACGTAGTAACAGTCTGGTGTGCCCCCCAATATGATGTAGACACATAGTAACAGTCAGGTGTGCCCCCCCCCCAATCCTATGTAGAAATGTAGTAACATGTATCTGTAGATATAATACCAGTGGAGCACAGATTACCTGAGGTGACCAAGTTAGCAGGATAGATTGTAGCATTTGTATAATATGCAGGTATTCGTGTGTTAGGTTGGTGTGTGTTTCATATTGTGTGATAGTGGTCAGTATGTATGCATGGTGAGGTTTTCCTGGTGGCCATTGCCCAGTACTGCTGATGACAGTGCCATGTCCTCACAACTGCAGTGCCAAACACAATGCTCCCCAGTATAACACATTCTAGCAGTAAGGCATTGTAAATGTATGGAGGTAATATGTGTCACCATCTGAAAGATGGACATGGCATGACTGTTGGGTCAGATATATTTATTTTATTTTATTTTATTTATTTTACATTTGTTGACCGAGCTAGTCTAGCTGGACTCATGTCCATTTTCAGTAGAGACCCGGGGAGAAAAGCTCCACTACAGTTAAAGTCACAGTACATAGTTACAAGCAGAAAACAAGATTATTACTTAGCAGCCAAGGGCGCCCGCAGGCAGGTGCAAGGGGGTGCACTTGCACCCCCCTGGATTTTCTTAGCGCTATATACGCTACACACTTTTTTTTTCCACTTACTTTTGTTTTTTCCATTTTCCACGTAGCCTGCATTGTTATTTTTCAGAAGTAGAGAACTGTTACTGGAGATGGCGTGGCAGGCAGTCACATGACTGACGCGAGTCTGACATCATGATTGACAACTCTACAAGCCTCAAACTCCCAAGTAATCGCGTTATTCGCGTTCGCGTAGTTCGTTACAACTTGATGGAAGAAGACTGCGGTGGACATCGGTGGAAAAGTCAATATTTGATGATTTCATGCTCAGGACGGAGCAATTGCAAACCAAACCATCGTGTTTTGTGTGGTGAGTGGTGGAAGGACTGGAGGTGGTGCGTATGGTGTTGGTATTAGAAGAGAGAAGGTAGGTTTTTTTTTATACTTTTGAAGGTGACTGACTGTCTTGGCGCCAAAACGCAAAAGTGGCGTGGCACACTTGTGTGTGTGTATATATATATATATTATATATATATTATATAATATATATATATATATATATATATATATATATATATATATATATATATATATATATATATATATATATATATATACACACACACGTTTTTTTTCTTTTGAACAAACTCCTTTGTTGGTTGCAAATTCTGGCATCTTAAATCCTCACACACACTGTCTGGGCCCGAGCAAAGAGCGAGAAAAAAATCAAGGACAACGGATCATCCAAATCAGAAACACTTTTACATAGTGCTGCAGACTGTGTTGACAAATAATTTTGTGACAGAATAAGAGGCCAGGAATTAACTTCCAAAGTAAAATAAACATGTAATAATTGTCGTTATTTGCTGACTGTAATCAATGATTACAGTCAGCAAATAATGACAGTTATTACATGTTTATTTTACTTTGGAAGTTAATTACTAATCCATTTTCCATCAAACTATACAGACACACCAAAAACAGGGACTAAAACCAGAGACAATCGAGACGTATGGTCCGGAACAGGTCAGACAGGGTGGGACATCACTGAAAAATAAGAATAGTTGTGCCCACCGCTATTAGAGGATTTTAAAAATAGCCGCTATTATTTTAGTGGGCAGAAGCAAAAGTATACGATTTAAAAACTGTGGTGCTGCTTAATTAATAATAGGTCTTTACCACAAATGCAACCTCATTCCTTCCGCTTAATGTTAAAGTCCAATGGTGGCCTGTGCAGCTGTCACCCGGGGTTGCACTGTTGCCTCGGATGCTCGGGCCCTAGAAATAAATGAGGGTGGCTACTATTCAGACTTTGAGACCAGCGAGGCTGGTTCCATGCTCACTTGTTGAAGTCGCTGACTCGCTGCGGTCCTACTGCAATGCAAGTGCTCTTTAGAAGATGAACGATTCTTTACAGCAAGGCTGTTGTTGCACAGGTAACTAACTGGCAGTAGGACTTTAAGTGTTATTACACTGTTAACCGCATGTTGGAGACCCTACAAGCCAGCATGGTGGTCCTGCAGAGTTGAAATAGCTGTTCTTCGCTGAAAGTGAAGCTCTTGTTGGTCTTCTTCTTTGTCAGGGTAAATAAAAAGCATTTTTCGATTGTTGAAGGATGACCGAGGGCGAGAAGATTACAGAAAACGGGGACCATACTGGAGGGAAGACTGATGCCGCCACAGCTGTGATCTCAGACGTGCAGAAGCCAGTGAGTGACAATGATATGATGTCAGGGGATTCATCTCAGGTGGTCAAAGGAAATAGTGAAAAGGATGGTGACCACTGCAGAGAAATCGAACAGTTTCAGCAGGAAAAAGCTGTGGAACCCCCAGATGGTGGCTGGGGCTGGGTGGTAATGATTTCCTCAATGTGGTGGTAATGATTTCCTCAATGTGGTGCAATGGATCAGTATTTGGCATCCAGAATGCATTTGGCATCATGTTTGTTGCTCTGCTGACCGTATTTGGACCAGACACAAGTCAGCTTGCATTTGGGAATGAAGAAGGTCTTGCCAATGGGACCCATGGGGTTTTACAGAATTTACACCACAATGGAATGCATGATGAGGCGCTCCGGTTCAAAACAGGTGAGGTTAAGGTGGTCTGGGAAGGAAGATGTTGGGTATGGATATATTATTGTTGGGCAGTAAAATATGCGTAAAGCTGTCCAAAGTTGGATTCCTAGTAAAAGTGGCAAATTAGGTAAGCAGTCTACCTAGGTCTGTAATGATACCTGTCAACTGTAGAGATTTTCGCAGAATGTCCAGATTTTGGCCTCATATTTTTTATGGGTTTCATAGATTAGTACTAGGTTAACTGCCCTTGTGGGCCATTTTAAGAGTAGCCAATTAACCCATGTCAGAATCAAACCCTGCACCTTGTGTCTGTAAGGTAAACACATTGTCCTTGACCATTATGCCAACCTCCCACTGGCCCATTTTTCATAAAAGTGCGGTATTCAGGCAAGTTGGTGGTAGCTCATTAAAGACTCGAAAACAATGACAAACACTTGAGTTTCAGACTTCATGCTCACGTCACTGCATAACTTACTATATCAACGTTCTGTTTGTAAGAACAATATTTAAAAATTGTCCCTATTTTTGGACCTCTGTCCCACTGTTACTTATGGCTTTGTCCAGATTTCTTGCTCTAAGAGGTTGAGAAGTATTTATGTAATGCATTTCACAGGAATATATGATGAGGAGTAACTTTTCAGATTATTCAAGCTGCTTAGAAGGCCTGATTTTTGCACCTTTGTCCGTAACAGTTTATGGCTTTTTTTAACTCATGAATCTTTCAAGTTATCGAACTGGGAAGTACGCTAGAATAGTGAAAAGTAAATTGCTTTAAAGGAATTATGCCCATCTTCAGAACGGAGCATACTTGCATCTCGTTTGCCTCTTTTTTTTTTAGATTTTCAAAACAATTGCTTCGCCAGCATGTCCCTTTTGTTGAAAACATGTTGTCATTTTTTCCCACTTAAACCACATTTCCCAGCTGTCTCCCTGTGTTTGATCTCATGAGGTTGCAGGGGATTTGGAATAGCCCTGTGAGGTCATTGTAACCCCAGGGAACATAATGGAGGAAGGTCCTGATGCAGGATGGCTTTGCACGCAGAAGGATGCTGTTTATACTGAATCAGTCAAAGGGCAATTGCTGTCTGTTGTCATCTCACTGACCATGCACTGAAGGTTGTGCATTTACTGAACTTGCCAGTTATTTCCAACCAATTTATATTTGTACAAATGACATTTTGACTTTTGGTGGGTAGCACCCTAAACAGTGGATGCTTTGAGGTGCAGCGGTAGCTGAAAGGGAGCAACTCCGTTGGATGATTGTAGGGCTGTGAAAGTTGATGACAGACTGATGCTGAATTTCCTAACTGGAAATAACTGATATGGCGGATCCGGCTGAATGCAGTATAAAAGTAACCTGCCGTTTCAGACCATTCAATGAGGCAGAGATTTTAAGAGAAGACAAGTTTATTCCTAAATTTAAAGGCGACGATACAATTACCCTCGGAGTAAGTTCACATTTGCTAGTGTAGGATGTGCTGCGTTTAAGGTGTAGAACAATGAAGTAGCCCAT
Organism: Protopterus annectens; assembly: GCF_019279795.1. Classification (NCBI taxonomy): domain Eukaryota; kingdom Metazoa; phylum Chordata; order Ceratodontiformes; family Protopteridae; genus Protopterus; species Protopterus annectens. The sequence continues at coordinate 391,773,945 of NC_056740.1, read as the reverse complement.
CACAAATTAACTGTTGTGCTTATTGTTGTTGTTAGCCAAATGTCTGTTTCAGGTGCTGAATATCTCGATGACAAGTCTAGGTGCATTATTCAGTAACATCACCGCGCATTTGTGTCCACTTTATATGTACTTCTATCTAGCATGGTGTAGTTTATATGCACTTTTATTTATGATGGTGGTGGTGGTGGTCTAAGCACAAGTAAAGCTAACAATTATTTTACTATTTGAAAATATCGAATCCAAAGAACTGGCCGTCAGTGCTTACCCCTGAAAATTTGCTTGCCAGAAATTTTGAATGCATCCATATTGTGCATTAAATGCTCGGAAGTGGGGAGCGTGGGCTTCAGGGTTCAGACTTTGGATGTGGCTATTTATGAGTACATTTTATTTTTCTAGTAGGTTCATATTGTCAGCCACCTGCATTCTTGCGTTTGTTTGGTATTTTGACGTGCGGCAGTGGAACACGTATGTATGTACATACTGAATGGGGCATATCTTAGGTTTAAATGTTCTTCTTTATCTCCCCCTGGTAACACAAATTTGCGATAACAATGAGAATCAAGTTTTAAATCACTAGTTTCAGAAATATATTTCAGATTTTAAAGATCTGCTAAGATTAGATAAAATAAGGTCAGGAGATCAATAAGCTGTACTCTGGAGGTATTCTAATTCACCACCACTCATAAATTCAGGGTAGCACACATTGAAGATTTTTTTTTAATCCTGTCAACATAAATGGTACAAGGTAATTCCCATCAACAGTCTGCTTTACCCTACTGATGTATCCAGTAAATAGAAATTGGTGTACTGCCTCAGTTCTGAAAAATCATAGATTAACATGTGGATTACAAAATAAATTATTAACAGAAAAGCATACAGGAAATATACAGTGTTTAACTTCACACCACCCCTTGCTTTTTTTTTTAACCAGATTTCTGTAATGATGAATATGTCAGGGAGAGTATAGGGATATGGTCCATATGGATGCATGTGTATCTTGAATTTTACTGATGAGGCTTCTTACATTTGCATTTAAGAAAATGAACCAGAGTATCTTTTTGGGAAGAGTGGACAGATGTAGTGGAGTTGGCAAATGGGAAGCTGAATTTGGTGTGGTGGTCCTGGATTGGGATGTATATCTCCACAGGTAGATAATGAGTTGAAATGGAAGTAGGTATGAGAGTTGTTTATTTATTGTTATTTGTGTGTGTCTGTCTGCGTGTGTCTTTGTGTGTGTGTGGTTTGGGGTAGAGAAAGAATTAATAGAGAAGAATTTGAGAGAGAAGTTATTAGTATTGTAAATTTGATGTTATCTATAAGAAAGGAGACAGTGTGGTATAGAATTTCATAGTTCAGATGATATGTTTTGATAGAATGAGTTATTGTAGTTGCTTAAGGGGTGGGTTTGTGGGAGACTTATAGTGAGCTGGTAGTACACATATGTTTGAGTTAGAAAAGATAGTAGAGATAAATTCAGGAAAAAGAGAAAATTGCTTAGAAACATGTTCGGTGTATTAAAGAAAGTCTTAGAAGCTTAGGCATTATTGTGAAGACAGGGTAGTATTGGTCATAGGATCATAGTAGGTGGTAAATACTGATGTGCTTTTTGAGTAATGCGAGGCTGACACTCAAACATGAATTTTTTTTTTTTTTTATAGAGGAGTTGTGGATGTAAAGCATATAGTACTAAGAATGGCATTCATTGATTAATTGTTTAATGGCATTCATTGATTAATTGTTTAATGGCATTCATTGATTAATTATTTTAGTATATATGTGGGTAGAGTTTCTTGTGTTATTTGTACTCCTTGAAGGCTGTGGCCGAGACGTCAGAGTTTTAATAAATCGTATTTTTTGGTGGATCTTCTTTGTTGCTGCTTTCATATAGTACTAAGAAGTCTGAAAAATTATTTAGTGATTTCAATTCTCAAATAATCTAAGTAGTTTGCCAGGCAACTATCAATTTTATGAGGGACAGACCAACATATGAGGTAAACATCTGGGCATTCTGCGACAAAATGGACAGTTGAGAGGTCTGAAACCATGAATAATCAAACGTAAAGGCTGTTATCACCCTCACTAACACTCTTCAAGAGAAACCTTGACGGGTGAAGTTTACCCCAGGGATCACTGCAGTGGCTCTGCTGGACAGTGGCGCAGGGAACTAATGGGTCTGCTGGACAGAGGCACAGGGAACTAATCTAAGGGGGTGGCGAAAGCCGACACATTCAGGCTAGGTTTATAAATGCCCTTGGGCAAATAGCCTAGTACTTACCTATGAGCTTGTTGACTTTTCCTTGCTTTGTCAGTCATGTGTGGAATTATGGTGGAGGAAGGGCTCAGTAATATGTAAGTGTTATGCTATTTTACTGAATTACTCAGGTGTTCTCTTTACTGATAATGAGTCTGTGTTACACAACAGCTGCCCAAGTTAATGTAATGAATTCCTAGTCAACAGGTTATGTGCAGCAATTATCACCTTTGTCTGAGCCTGCATAAATTTGGAGTACTGAAACAAAGGTCATTATCACATTAGCATTAAGCGCAGTTGCAATATAGCAGTGAGTCATTATCACTGTCTGGTAAAAGTCTCAGCTGCTGTAATTGTTATTCACATAAGCAGAAGCAATTATCATTTCGATGAATGCACAATGCAGATTTTGTTTTTCTGTGCTTGTAGTCAAGCCACCCACTCATTCTTCATCAACTACTTGTCCTCCAAAACCACTGATGTTTGTTTTCCTATGTATGTATGTATATGCATGTATATGTATGTGTGTGTGTGTGTGTGTGTGTGTGTGTGTGTGTGTGTGTGTGTGTGTATATATATATATATATATATATATATATATATATATATATATATATAGTGTGTGTCTGTGCATATATGTGTATATCGATATATATGTATGTACACAATGTATTTGCACATATATACATATACACATGAATATCAGTTTGACAGTGGCCTCTCTTGTGAGATAGGGTGATGCATCTGTAGTTCATTTAGAGGGGATTTACATGTGCCCTTTCTGTGCCCCCTTGTCAGCTACCAGCCAAGCTCTTATGCATCAAGGCCAGGAAGGTGCCTCCTCAGAGATTTGTGCCAACTGCTCTTGTGTATAATAGTTTTTTTTAGATACAAACCGAAGGATTCAGAAAAATTATCACCACCGGTGCTATTTGGCAATGTGGGATTCTACCTAGTAGAGCATCATGACTGCACACATCTTCATGAGCCCTACACACACACACACACACACACACACACACACACACACACATTTTAGGTTTAAATAGAGTGCGGAACTGTGTTTTTATCATTCTGATGACGTGTTTTACGAAAATTAAAACTTTTTATGCTAGTTCAGTTTTAATCTTTTCTGTAGCACTGGTATATAACGAGTGGTTAACTGTTTTGTTTATCAAATGGCAGTCACTCTTTGCATTGTAGAATTTGAAAGCAGGGTTAGCATAGCAGCATAATTGCCTTTGGTGCAGAAGGCTGAGGATTTTACTCCCACACCATGTAGATTGAAGTGCTGATATTGCAGTGCCATTTTGACTGTGGATTATTTGGTGCATTTTAAGAAAATATAGGGGGGTTCTACACTCCTGTGTGTCCTCCTTTGTATAAGATTCCTAGTAACTTGTTGGATTGTCAGTCGTTCCCTATTGCAATATTATCAGATTACCATTTTTAATGTAACATAGACAATTTATTCTTCAAAGGCAGCAGGCACTGAATTTGTATATGAAACATTGAAATGTAAAGTTTTCTTAGTTACAGAGCTCTTTAAGGTAGAAATATCTGGATGACTTTTACTTCTGAAAAGATTGTGCTTTTTAAGTAGTATTGCTGTATTATAATGATGGAAGTATGAGTGGCATTTTATGGTCAACATTTTTTGAAATGGGTAGCTTTATCATTATCTCATACATTTTGTTTCATTGCTTTCTAGAAAAATGTTCATTGCTTTCTAGAAAAATGTTCATGACTACAGAATTAAAATACCATTCTAAAAAATTGTGATGTATTATATAAGGAATATAATTTATCATGAGGATGAATCAAATAATACATACATGTGTGCATGGCCCTATAAATGTGTGCAAGGAGCTTATGGTTTGAAAACAGCTCAAAGGTTAACTTAATCCTCCACTGTCAGATGCATTTTCTTTTAATGTGGGTTTTCATGCCATGTCAATGAGTGTGAGTTTCAAGGGCAGAGAAGTTTACTGCCCATGCTGAGTCTGTTTTCATTGTGAGACTATATTTAGCAAATGGCTATCAGTGCTTGTGCTATTTTATTTCAATATCTGTAATAGTTGTAGAAGTAAATAAGAAAATTGGTTCCCTGTGTCTTTATTTAAAATATCTATGATTCTTTCCATGCGTTTACGTACAAGAACAGTCAAACTTATGGTCTATGGTTATCCATGTCAGTAGAAGGCCAAACCTTGTGCTAAGGATTAAGTACTGCAGTCCGCCATTCACTAATCATGAAGCAAATTAGTTGGCTAATGTTGAACATTGATTTTAGAGTGCCTGATACCTCATGTTTCATGCTATCCAAGAGGTATCCCAAGATATTCTCAGGGTCTATTGAGGTAGTATTCTTTGACTTGGAGAGTGCATTGAAGACTTGCTTGCTAGTGATAGCCAGAAGATTTATGGTCAAGGGTGTCTTCTTGAGATTCACAGAATGTAAGCAAGGTAGTAAGGATGTAAATTTCAACTGCTTTACTTTTTGCTTGATTGACTCCCATGGGTACACATCTTCATTAATTGTCATAGGAAGTATGACTTAGCCCAGCTAAAATGTATTTGCTGTTGGGAATGTAAGGTTTACCATTCCAAAAGGCTTAGTGTGACTGTAGTCCATAGGAGTGATCATGCATTGCCAGGTGACCCATGCTGGTGAAAGGGAGGTAGCTGTGGCTCATAGCTTGGGTGTTACGTAGGGAGAGCACAATATGTTGTACCTACAGACCACAACACTGCAGAGCATGTGATGCCTAGACCCTGACAGTCATTTAATCAGCAGCATTACTGGAGGTGTAATGAGCCACTACAAGGGTTATGGGCTGCAAGGGGAAGAAGAGTAATCTTGGGCGGGGGGGGGTCAAACTGATCTGTCGTAGTGTAAATGGAAAGGTATTTTGTTTTTTGACTTACGGAAGATATACTTTTGGAATGAAAATGTTCATGCATCGTGTAATTACTACCGTGGCATATACTTCTGTTCTGAGATCAGCAATATAAAGGGGCGCATGGTTTGGTCAGCAGTGTTAATGTGGATGTGGCTTGTTAAGGGGGAAGCAGCAGTCTGGGAGTTGAGTACAAATTTGAAAATCCTTGCTACATCCCTGCTGTAGAGCATATCTCCATCTCTGCAGGGTCTCATCAAACACCTGTTCCCTAATCTCACTACAGATCACAATGTCATCTACAAACATCATAGTCTACAGGGACTATTTATTTGCTTTATTTGGGAAAACTGCGAAGACTGTGCATAAAGTATGTATTTCTGTCCAGATAGTACTTACTGCAGTATTAAGTTTTCCTTGCATAAATATGTACAAAAGCAAAACTCAACTAGTTTTATGTATTTATTTTTTGTTGTTGTCCAGGTTAGCATGAGAAACTTGTTAATCATTGGTGATGTTGAAACACATCAAACATTTTTTAATCCCATATCTGACAGTTTTTTTTTTCTTTTGTTCAGTAACATCATTGATAGAGCTGCAATATATTTACTACAAAGGTAGCACTAGCCCATCATCGGATGCTTTAAGTTGTCTATTATTGAATAAGTAGGGTATGTGATGGCACACAGTGAGGACATTAGAAAATTTTTCAAACAGATTAGTAAGAAAGCAAGGTACGAGCAACATGAAGTAACAGAACTAGCTGGGTCTGTTGATGAATGTATAGAGAAAGGTGCTGTCTCTGCAGTGTTTGGGGAACAGCGAGAGACCCCACAAAGTGTATGTGCAGAAACTGATATTGGTTGTTACATTCGATCAGACAGAATTGATGACTTCATGAAATTCAGGTTACTGACACAACCATACATCCCTCCAGAGAATTACAACTTCAAAGCTGATGCATCAGACAAAAAGCGAGCATTCCGATATAGTTGGCTGTCTCAGTATTCACCGTGGCTTGCATATTCTCCTCTCTTGAAAGGCCCACTCTGCTTAACTTGTGTATTATTTCCTCAGTCAGTTCACCGTGGGTTGCAAGGCAGCTTCATCACTAGTGTGTGCACAAAATATAATGCCTTCAATGAGTCTGCAAGAAATCACATGCAGTCATCATGGCACAAAGGTTCTACTGAAGATGCTGCCAATTTTTCTTGTACGCGACAGAAGCCAGAAACAGCTGTTATTCCACAGCTAGATGCAGCAGTAGCAAAACAAATTGCAGAGAACCGAAAGAAATTGGAACCAATTTTATCTACCATTATTTACTGTGCAACCCATGACATTCCTCTTCGTGGAAAAGAAGGCTCTGGTGGAAATTTCTGTGACTTATTAGATTTTCGTATTGAAGCTGGGGACACGATATTAAAGCAGCACAGTGAAACAGCTGCAGGAAATGCTCGGTACACATCCCATAGGGTGCAAAATGAGTTGTTGGCAGAATGCAAACACGTGCCGAAATGAGATTGTTTGTGCAGCGCGTAGGACAATTGGATTTAGTGTATTGGCAGATAAAACTGCAGATATCTCGGGCATTGAGCAGTTGTCATTGGGCATTCGGTTTGTTGATGGTGATTGTATTAGAGAAGAGTTTCTGGGTTTTGTTCCCATTGTTGCAAGAGATGCACAGTCTGTATCAAATGTCATTGTCAGTGAATGCATAAAGTACGGTCTAGACTTGGAAAAATTACTCGGACAAGGCTATGATGGCTGCTCCATAATGGCAAGCATCCAGAATGGTGTTCAGGCAAAGATTTGTGAAAAGTATCCAAAAGCAGCCTTTATCCACTGTGCGTCTCACAGACTAAACCTTGTAGTCAATGATCTGAATGATGTTCCTGAAATAAGTAGTGCTGTTGGTGTTATCAAGAAGATTATTAATTTTTTTCGTGACAGTCCAAAACGACAAGCATTGGTACCAAATATACCTCTTCTGTGTGAGACACGATGGACTGAGAAATATAAATCCATTCGTGTGTTTAGTCAGAACTTTGAGAAAATATTTGACTGCCTCGCTGATCTTCAGAAGATCACTGCTGGTGAAACCAGACAAAATGCACATATATTACTCAGTGCTTGCTCTTCATGCACGTTTCTTATTTCTCTCTTCATTATTACAAATTACTCATCAGTTCTTGAGCCCGTTGCCCAGATGTTGCAGTCTGTTCAACTTGATATAATAAAAGCTCAACAGCACATCAACAGACTCATTGAAATATTCAAGGAGCACCGTAACCATGCTGAAGAGCACTTTAGGAATGACATTCTCAGTAAGGCAAGATCAATAGCAGATAAACTTGGTATCGAGTTAGTGTTGCCAAGGATTTGCAGTCGACAAACACACCGAGCAAATACAGTAGCCGGGGATTTTGAGAGTTATTACAGAACGAGTATTTATATTCCCTATCTTGACTCATTAGTTTCTTCACTGACGTCTCGCTTTTCCAGCAGTAACACTGCTCAGTTCAACTTATTTTATCTGCATCCTAAAATGATGCAAAACCTAGAACGTGAAGAATTCCGAAAACAAATTGCAGTCAGTAACGAACTATATCATATCGACAATTTGGAATTAGAGATGATGAACTGGTTCGACTATTGGCATACGATGGTTCCAGATATAGCCAAAACAGTGGACTTTGCTGACTTGTTGCAACACTGTGATTTCTTTCCTGCTGTTAAGCAAGCAGTTCTGATTGTGTTGACCTTACCAGCCACTACCTGCACCATTGAACGATCGTTCAGCACTCTGAGATGGGTCAAGACCTGGCTAAGGTGTACAATGACTGATGATAGACTTTCAGCACTGTGCATGATTAGTGCTCATCGTGAACGTGTCATTCGTGAAAAGAAACAGTTCATCAGTAAAGTTATTGACGCTTTTGGCACCCACAGCAGACGCTTACAATTTATATTTGCGCCACAGGAGTCATAGGCCTAAACTGACCATGTAGTTCATTCACTTTTTTTTTTTTTTTTTTACTTTTTAATTGCAGTTACCTACAAAATGTATGATTTCTAAGCAAATGAGTTTGATACTACAGTTCCATTGGTCTTATTTCATACTAGAAATCCACAGACGATGAGGTGATTTCAAGCAGCACAAGCAAAGGATACTGTCATTGGTTACTGAAAAATCTGAAAATTAAACATGGAATCACACATGTACAGAGCAGCAGCAGCATAAAGACAGTAAATAAAAACGAGTTACTGAAATCTTTATAAGGCTGTTAGCGCAGGGAGATTTTTAGTGAAAATTTACAAATCCTTGTTCTGATGCACTATCTTAGAGCCGGATCCACACAATACAGGTAGAAGCAGATGAAACCATGATATCCACTTAAGCAGCAAAGGTTAAGTGGAGTGATAAGAGGAAGGAGTTTAGTATGGCCAAGAGGGGCGACTCCCTGGACTTCTGAAGTATTACACACTGCAATAAAAGGATTTGTAATTATTAAAAGTTTATGATGGTTCACCAAGAAGTTTACCTGGGCCCTTTTTGTTGTCACAAAGGTCAAAGGCATATACAAAAATATGTTCGAAAATTAAAAGTATAGCACAATAACAAGTTCACATAGGTACTTGCTAGTCTGTTGAGCCGTAAGGATCATTCGAAATCTATAACAGCATACCCCTTGTATATTTCACATTTTATTAACCCTGAGGCAAGCTGAATATTAACATGATGTTTCTGTGTAAGAGGGACAAGGCTACTAAAATCAGGAATGAAATTAGCCTTATCCATCCAGATTATGGTTAAGTACAATAAGAGGTCTACTTTGCTTTATGTGGATAGGAAGATCATTCCAAAGAAGTGGGAGTCTAGTTGATAAACATCTGTCCTTCCCACATTTATGTTGCAGTACAGATTGACACCTGTTGAGCGACTGTTTATACCCTCATTGCAATTATGAATGTGCAGGAGTTTTGACAGGACTATGAGGTTATGCACGTGTAGCACAAATCTGTCCTCAGTAGCATTTGAGACCAAGAAGAGTGGCAAGGCTTGGAGGTGGTCCACATAGTTTTTGGATTTATGCACTTGATGGATGTTGACATTTAAAATATGCCTTTAGGTGGTAAAATTACATCCAGAATGTGGAACAAATGCACAAAGCAAGGAGGATGGCCTCCCTGTTAACAGATAGGCCAAAGAAGAGCCATAAAGACGATACAGTGAACTATTGAGGATAAGAAGGAAATGATGTATTGTTACTATTATGTAAACAGCCCAGAATTTCCAGACACAAGGTATATAAAAAGATTGAGAGACATTACAGGAATGAAACTGTCAGAAGCTTCAAATAAAAATGTGCCTTAATTACAACAGATGCATGAAAAACTGTATGTATAGACCAAGAAACTTTGATCCATTTGAAAAAAGAAGCATCCGAGGAGGTATGAATATATAAATAACAAAACCTAGAACTTTTTGTAAAGTGTAAAAAAAGAAATATAGACATGGGGAAAAAGATTTGATATGGTGCAATATTCATGCAAAGGGGAAAGCCAAATTAATCAGTATAAAGAAGGCAGCCCCAAAGATACTCAACGACAAATACAGGCGAAGGCATCCAGATATGCAACATTTCACAAGTCACAGAGGGAATGTAGAAAATAAGATTAATAAAGTAGAATTAAAAAAGCAAAACAGAAGTATAAGTTATGGAGTGCCTGTAAAGTGAAGGATTTGGTGTAGGTATAACACACAACACAGGTTACCTCACAGCATGATGTAATGAGTTCCCAAAGTAAGGAGAAACAGGAAGATCAGGAGACATCTGAACAACAAATATGGACATGGGAAAGAAAAGAGATTTAATATAGTGTGATTTCTATGCAAAGGAGAAAGCAAAACTAATCAATACAAAAAGAACAGCAGCAATGATATTTGAAGACACATACAGACAAAGGAATCTGGAGATCGAAAACTTGACAACAGAGAAAATACAAAGACAAATAGAAAAAGTAGAAAAGGAGACAGTAGCGGAAAAGTTATACTAGTAGAAACTGAGGTTATGGAGTATCTGCAAAGTGAATGATTCAGTGTAGAAAATCTAATTCAGAAAGCATCACAAATCACAACATGATAAATCGATGGATATCCAATTAAGTGGAAACCAATGGAACGGGAAGCAATTGGTCACACATGCCAATGCCATATGAATATATTAGTAATTTTCACAGGAAACCCGTATAAGTGTTCACTTGAAGCTGGGCAGCAAGAGAAGGAACAGGAAACTGTAACTGTGGAAAGTGTGCAGTCAATGTTGAGGAGTGATACTGATAGGCCAATGAGTTCCCTTATGTCAGAGCAATGGATGACATGGGATGAAACAGTGTGCCACAGGAAGATGCTATAGAACTTTGTATAGAATGCTCACTGCAAATGGAAAACAAAAAATGTGTCTGTCCTCAGTTTAGAAGAAAATGAGCCAAGAGTTGCTTGATTTGGCAGAGAGAGACATTATTAAGATAAAATATGAAAACAGACTTCAGAAGGTCAGTAAAACCCAGAAAGTTTGTTTGATAAAACAAGTGAAACAAGTAATTAGGACTGTCCATAGAGATTCATGCGATATAACAGACGTAAACAGGCTATATTACTATGAAGCTAATTTGATAACTGATAACGCTTTTGAGCCATAAGAACACAGGGTAGTGAGAGAAAAAGAAACCATTGGAACGGGAAGCAATTGGTCACACATGCCAATGCCATATGAATATATTAGTAATTTTCACAGGAAACCCGTCTAAGTGTTCACTTGAAGCTGGGCAGCAAGAGAAGGAACAGGAAACTGTAACTGTGGAAAGTGTGCAGTCAATGTTGAGGAGTGATACTGATAGGCCAATGAGTTCCCTTATGTCAGAGCAATGGATGACATGGGATGAAACAGTGTGCCACAGGAAGATGCTATAGAACTTTGTATAGAATGCTCACTGCAAATGGAAAACAAAAAATGTGTCTGTCCTCAGTTTAGAAGAAAATGAGCTAAGAGTTGCTTGATTTGGCAGAGAGAGACATTGTTAAGATAAATTATGAAAACAGACTTCAGAAGGTCAGTAAAACCCAGAAAGTTTGTTTGATAAAACAAGTGAAACAAGTAATTAGGACTGTCCATAGAGATTCATGCGATATAACAGACGTAAACAGGCTATATTACTATGAAGCTAATTTGATAACTGATAACGCTTTTGAGCCATAAGAACACAGGATAGTGAGAGAAAAGAAGGTGAGAAAGTTAATGCCATCATGGAAACAAATATCTATAAAGCAATTGAGACAGGTGTTGTCACTATGTCACAGAAGAGGGAACATATTTACAAACATACTTACAAAGATAGATGTGATAAAGGTAGTGCGCAGTATTAGAACAGCTTAGGATGTATCCTGTACTATCGCAAATAAAGTAAAAATCTCAGCACAGGAAGAATAAATTAGAAGATACACAAATAAATATAAGGGAAAAGTACAAAATAAGCAATTTATTGATGACCCAACAATTTTTTAGAGAATTTGGAAATGAGGTAAAAGGAACTGACAAAAAGGTACATTTTGGAGAAGTACTTACGAAGATCATGCGCAACATAACAAAGATGCTAAATGGATAGAAGTAAAATAATAACAAGTTTAACGGGACAAGATATAAAATGGGATGACTTAACAGCCAGAGATTAACACAAAGTCAAATCCTATAATTGGAAAACCCCAGGCTCAGATGCAGTACGTAACATCTTCCTAAAAGTATTAACATCGTTGCACGAAGATTTATCCACAAGTAATAACTATGTATATACGCACCCCAAACAGGCACCAACCGAACTAAGAGGAGGAAAAACAATGCTCCTACTTAACAGTGAACTTGCATGCTACCCTAAACCAGTAACTTGCCTCATTTCTGACGATGTATAAACTCTGCACTGGAACTGATGCTAACAGAGTTTATAGTCATTTAGAAGAAAACTCAATTATGGCAGTAGAACAAATGGGCAATACAGAAGGTCATATGGAACAAAGGATCATTTGTTAAAGTCATACTAGAGAACTGTAAAAGAGGCGAGAATCTAAGTAGGGCATGGACTAACTTCAAAAAAAGAATCTGATAGTATCCCACACATTCAAGGACAAGAGTGCTTAAAAATGTAACATACACTTTACACTGATCGACTACATTACAGTGATGTTGATGAGGAAACAGTGGCAGACCTCTTTGCAATTAAGCTATGATAAAGGACAAATTATGATTCCAGGGATAAAAATTAAATGGGGGGAATTCTGGGGTGACTGTCAGTGACACCACTGCTATTCTTTCTTGCCCTATAATTTGGCTCCTAGAAACAAACGGTGTAAAGACCTCTCATCTTCTCTTTGTCGATTGATGCAAAACTGTAGAGCTAATCATAGGAAGACCTGAAAGCACAACAACAAGTTGTCAAAACGTTTTCAGATGATAACAGAATGACATGACCATTTGGTCTTGATACATGTGCAAAAGCAACCTTCAAAGCAGGACAATTGCAGCATCAAGAAAACAATTTGTGACAAGAATGTGATATGGGAAAACTTGAGCAAGAGGGAGTATATAACTATTTGACAATAGATTGAGGATCAATAAAGCATGAACAAATGCAAATAAAACCTGGTAAGGAGTATTTTGGAAAACTTAAATTAATCCTGAAAACAGCTTTGACTTCTAAGAACAAAATTCACGCTGAAACTCAATTTGTTCTTCCTCTCCCAAATTACAGTTGTGAGACGATTGGCCCCAAAACGTGTTGGATAGATTAAACAGGAAAACAAAAAGGATGCTTCATGCTCTCCAAATGATTTATAAAAAAAATGAGTGCATACCAACATTATATATCCCCCCTTCTGAAGGAGGGACGGGCCTCCTTGAAATTGATTACATGTACAGATCTGCAATCCTGGAATGCACACATCTGACCTCACAAGACTCAACATACTGAAAGTTTTGAAACATGATTAGAATAACTATTGGTTTTGTTCACATTTTTGTGAAAGATGCACAGACTATGCATTCATTGACAATGACATTTGATACAAAGTACGGCCTAGACTTGGACAAGTTACTCGGACAAGGCTATGATGGCTGTTTCATAATGGCAAGCATCCAGTGTTCAAGGAAAGATTCGTGAAAAGTATCCAAAAGCAGCCTTTACAAGGTTTAGTCTGAGAAGCACAGCACAGTGGATAGTCAGTGTGATCTGAATGATGGTCCTGAAATATATAGTGCTGTTGATGTTATCAAGATTAATTTTTTTTTCTGTGACAGTCCAAAATGATGAGCATTGGTACCAAATATACCTCTTCTGTGGAGACATGATGGACCGAGAAATATAAATCCATTCATTGACTGCCTGGATGATCTTCAAAAGATCACTGTCGGTGAAACCAGACAAAATGCACTTGCAATATTTTACTCAATGCTTGCTCTTCATGCATATTTCTTATTTCTCATTCCATTATTGCAAATTACTCAACAGTTCTTCTGAGCCCATTGCCCAGATGTTGCAATCTGTTCAACTTGGTAAAGGTTGAACAACATATCAACAGTCTCATTGAAATAGACCACATTAGGAATGACAATCTCAGTAAGGCAAGAATCAAGATCACTAGCAGATAAAGCCATGAGTAAACCGTTTATATGCACACCCGGAACAGACACCAACCTAACTAATAAGAAAAAATGCTCCTACCTAAGCCTGAACCTGCAAACGTCCCTGAAAATTATAGGCCAATAACTTGCCTCCTGACACTGTATAAACTGTACACTGGAATTTATGCTGACTGAGTTTATAGTCATTTAGAAGAAAGCTCAGTTATGGCAATGGAACAAAAGGACGGTTAAAGTCATATGGAATAAAAATCATTTATTGTTAAAGTCATAGTGGAGAATTGTAAAACAGGCAAGAATAAGTACAACATGGATTGACTACAAAAACATTTGATAGTATCACACATTAATGTATAAAAGAGCACTTTAAAATGTATAACATACACTTTACACTGATCGATTACATGACAGTGACCATGAAACAGTGGTAGAGCACTTTGCAATTAAGCCACGATGAAGGACAAATTATTATTTCAGGGAAAAACTTCAATGGGGAATACTCCAGGGTGACTCTGTTACTGCTGCTACTCTGTTTTGCCCTATAATTTGGATCCTAGAAAGCAACAGCGTGTAAAGACCTCTCATCTTCTCTTTGTCAATGATTTAAAACTGTACAGCTCAGAGGAGGAACTGAAAGCACACCTGCAAGTCAGACGATATAAGAGAGTGTCATTTAGTCTTGATAAATGTGCAAAACAAACCTTTAAAGCAGGAAAACTGCAGCACCAAGAAAACATCAGTTTGGTACAAGAATGTGATATAAAACAACTTCAGCAAGAGTACAAATATTTGGGAATGGGAACTGATAAAACAATCAACAATAAAGCATGAGCAAATGAAAATCAAAATTACTAAGGAATACTTTAGATGACTTAAATGAATCCTGAAAACAGCATTTACATCTAGGAACACAATCCAAGCTATAAACCAATTTGTTCTTCCTGTCCTAAATTAATTTTGTGTGTTTGACTGACCTCAGTGTTGCATAGATTATATAGGAAAACAAGGATGCTTCTTACTCACCAAATGATTTATAAAAAATCAGTGCATACCAAGATTATATGTTTTCCACATTCTGAAGAAGGGATATTCCTCCTTTGAAACTGATTACATGTACAGATCTGCAGTCATGGGACTCCACACATCTGCTGACCTCACAAATGTAGTGAAAGTTTTGAAAAATGAGAATAAATCTAAGATACATGACTTCTCTGCTTTTCTCTGCTTAGGCTTGCAGAAGCATATCGGCATCAAGCAGAAATGGAAATCAAACTAGAAGTAGATAAAAATCGGGCAGCAACTGAATGTACCAAGAAACAAAAGAATACAAGGTCGGTGATGGACCAATTGAGAAGATGAAAAAATGTGGAAAATGCATAAATATAGTTGCAAGTATAGAACACTTCTGGAAAAAACTCATGCTAATCAGGAACAAAAGCAGGAATGGTCAAGGCAAGGTGAATTCGAACTAAGAGAGGAAAGGTCAATATTGGCGGCACAAGATAGTGGACTATCATGTACACATTGGTTTACAATGTCCATTGCACATGTGGGAGAAACAGACAAATGTAGGTTTTGTAAAACAGAACTGGAAACGGTTGAAGTTGAACACCTTGTTAATGGTTGCAACATACGGTAGAAGGACACTGTATACTGACAAGCATAATAATGTGGCAAGACTGTTGCACTGGGCATTGTGCAAACATTATGGTACTGAAGTGGCTTAAAAACACTGGAAACATAAGCTGCAATTTAAGCATCATAGAAAATGCTAACGCCTACATCACATGGGATCATCCTCAATTACCAACAGCACAAAAGACAGATGCTAGAAAACCAGATATTAGTGGTCCAAGAGAAGAAGACAAAAGTAGCATTGATCATTGAACTCTACACACCCACTGACTACAGCGTGTTATGTACAGAGAGACACAAAGTCAAACTCCTACTATATCAGGATTTGCAGGCAGAAATGAGAGCAGTGTGGAAGAAAGATACCCAGGCAGTTCCAGTAGTAGTAGGAGCAATGGGTCTTATTAAAAAAGAATATACATTCGTATTTAGACATGTTACCAATGAATGTAACTCCATACCAATTGCAGGAAGACTGAGGAGTCATTACTGGGCAGTGCACATTCATTGCAGGTACTCTGAAGAGCACTTTGGCAGACATCAAAGATTGATGACACCGTACTGATTTTGTGAACTTTTAATCATACTTTGATTTAGGAATGCAGTACATTCCTGTCACGATGATAGAAACCCAAAAGATTTGCTCTATCCACTTTCTAAGGAGGTACTACAAGGTAGGTAGGGAGATTTATGTGTGTCATACCTGTCAAATGTACAGATTTTCAGTGTCCAGATTTCTGCTTTATATTTCTAGTCTGTGTGTGTGTCTGAAATGACCTACTTAGAGTTAGCAGGTGGAATTTATTTTCAAGGAATTGAGAGCTTCAAGGGAAGATAAGTTTACTGCTGCTCATCATGCTAGGTTTGTACAAATGTGCAACTCTTTTGTTTAGCAAATGGTATAATTGTAGTATAGAATTTTAAAGCAGTGTTAGTAGCACAGCAGATAGCATACTTGCATCTTGCTACAGAGGGCTGTAGCTTCTACTCCCACAGCATGTAAATGTGTATTTTAAGGGGATGGGGTGCTGCAGTCTTGTCCTGAGTATGTCCCTTTGGTGCCTAGTAACTATGAACCTAGTTTTCAGCTTGTTACATATTCCCTGTTGCAATATACCAGCATACCATTTCTTTTAATGTAACATAGGCAATTTATTCTTCTAGGGCAATGGGCACTACATTTGTAGATGAAACTCTGAAATGTATGTTTTATAGCAACAATCTCTTCATTAGTTTCAGATCTTTGTAATGTGGAATTCAGATGACTTCTGCAGACTGCAGAGATTGTGCATATGGAGTAATATTGGTGGATTATAATGATAGAAGTTTGAGTGGCCTGTGGCCTTTTATGTTTGAAATGTTCTGAACAAGGCAGTTTGTCATTACTGGTTCATATGTTTTGAATTGTTTCACTGCTTACTGGAAAATGTTCAAAACTGTAAATTTAAAATACACTCTAACAGGTGGTGCAGGTGTTGTACAAGGGATATAATTCAATTATAGTTTCATAGGTAGGTACTAGGCTATTGGGCCTATATAAGCCTAACCAAAGGTACCCTGGCTTTTGCCACCCAAGAAAATTATTTTCCTGTGCCACTGTCAAGCATAGCCACAGAAGTGATCCCCGGGGTGAATTTCCTATCTCCCATCAGGAACATGAAACACCATACTTTTGCATGGGCCTAAAAATGTGTGCATTTGATATGCTTTGAAAATGGCCCAAAGGTAAACTTAACCTGCCTCTGCCCAGATGCATTCTCTTTGAATGTGGGTTTCAATGCTGTTTCCATCAATGTGAGTATCAAAAGCAGAGAAGTTTTAATGCTAAGTCTGTTTTCATTGCAAGACTGTTGCTTTGTTTAGTAAATGTGAAATGCGTGCTGCAGTGTTTCTGCTATAAAATTTGAAATAAAAGTTGTGAATTTAAATCCAAATATCTGTAATCATTGTAGAAGTAAAGCATAAGACAGTATGCATACTGATAGATTTGAACAGTGTCTGTGGCAAATGATGAGAAATAACCAAGTAATGGGACACTGCTGGAATGGCTGTGTGTGTGTGTGTGTATGTGAGGGACTGTGTGGGGGCGGGGCTGTGTGGGGTAGGGGGAGGGGCAGTGGGAGTAGGGTGGGGCTACATAGGCGGGGCTGCATGGGCGGGGCTCTGGGTTTTGCACCCCCCTGGAAAAAATCCTGCGGGCTCCCTTGTTAGCAGCATAGTACTAATGTAGTTTACAATTATATACAAGCTATAATTCAAAAAGACTAAGGTAAAGTCATGTTTATACAGAAGTGAGCTTGCTAAGCAAGTTTAAGCTTTGTGCCAGATTAAACTAGGTAGAGTCATGTTTATACAGACAGAGAGCTTGTTAAGCAAGAGTAAGATCTGTGGCAGATTAAGGAAAGGCAGTGTTAGTAGTAACTTTAGTAGGCTGAAAATCACATAGTCACAGAGGTTAATAGGAGATGAGATGTCAGTGTTAGGAAAACTAGCCATAAAAATGGAGGAGGAGAGTTTTAATCAGGATTTGTGCAAGGGCATAGCCAGTGAGTTAGGAGATATTCCTTAAGTTGCTTTTTGAATAGAGATGTGGAGGAGAGAGATGAGAGTTCCCTGGGAGCAGGTTCCAAGACTTCCCCTACAGTGTTTGAGAACAGTGTGTCCCCAGCCTTATTGTTGGATTTATGTTCAGTTACTAATAACCTATTGGCTGAGCGAAGCGTTGAGAGATTTTTGTAGGGGGTGATAAGACTAGTTAATATTGGAGTATTAGTAGGATGATATAAGATCTTGTGTGTGATAGTAAGTTGTTGAAATAGTAGTTGATTTTGGAGTTCAAGCCATCCAAGTTGTTTTAGATTCTGACAATGGTGGGTTCTAAATGGGGAGTTTGTGGCAAATCTAGCTATGTTGTTATAGATGACTGCCAGTTTGTTGAGATTTCTTTTTGAAAGATTGGTATAAATGGGAGAGGCATAGAGTAGTGTGGAGATGAGATGGGTGTGGGCAATAGTAGTTCTGGCTGTGGGGGTAAGGTAGGGTTTAATTCTGTAAAGGGAGCCTAGCTTTCTGTTAACTGATTTTATGGTGGTATTGATGTGTATGTCTAAGGTAAGGTTATGGTCTATTGTCACACCTAAGAGTTTGGTGGTTGGTTCTAGAGATATTACAGTACCATTTTTGGATGTCACTGTAAGGTCTAATGGAGAGGACTTTATTGTAGGACTGAAGAGCAATAATTTCATTTATTTGGCACACAGGAGAAGGCAGCGTTGTAGGAACCAACTTTCAACTTTATTAAATAATGTCTGGGTAAGGATTTGGAGTTCTGGTAAGGAAGTAGCAGAACAAATTAATGTAGAATCACCTGCATATTGTATGGAGGTAGCTTGAGGAATTCTTAGATTTAGAACATTAATAAAAATGGAGAATAGGAGAGGGCCTAAGATAGAGCCCTGAGGTACACCAAGGGAAACAGGAAGGTGTGTGGAAAGTTCATTGTCCCAGAGCACAGCTTGTTGTCTGTTTTCTAGGTAGGACTTAAACCAGTGTAGTGCCTGTGTATCAAGTGAGAGAGATTTAAGTATATCCAAAAGAAGGTGATGGTTAAACATATTGAAGGCTTTTGAGAGGTCAATAAAGAGTACAGATGATAGGGAGTTGTTATTACGATTTTTGCTGATGCAATCAGAAAGGGATAGAAGGGCAGAAGTTGTGTTATGGAATGGTCTAAAGCCATGATGACAGTTGGCAAGTAAGTTGCTGTGGAGAAGGTGGTCGAGTAGTTGTCGGTGAATGCACTTCATTATTTTTGCTAGTGGAGAGAGTAGGGCTATAGGGCAAAAGTTAGAGAGTTCAGTAGAGTCACCCCCTTTAGGAAGAGGAATGATATGGGAGATTTTCCAGATAGATGGGATAGATCCTTTGGTGATTGTTCTGTTTATAAGTATGGAGGTGGGATAGGCTATGACTTTTGCTGATTTCTGTAGATATTCAACTGGTAGGAGGTCAAGCAGTACACAGGGGAAAGTACCCAAGACAGACAGTGTATAATGTGTAACCATTAAATGGACACACCCTTGGAATTGTACATACAGGTTTGCAGCACATTATCTGGGCTTGTAGTAGGGAATACCGATGTCATCTGGCCAAACACTTGCAGACCACAAAGGTCATAGGAATGATGCATTGAGAAACAGCTGATGTCCCTACACAAGCCAGCATAAGTGGAATGCCCCATGCATATCTGTGAGTCAGATGCAAGTAGTGTCTATAGCACACATGCACCCAGCTCACCCAATCATCACCCACAGGTACCTCTCTGGTCTTATCCCTGCTGTTGGGAGTGGGTACAATATGACCCCCACCTGTGTATGGCAATAGCAAAACAATGCAGCATGCAGTGCAGGTGTCCCATGCAGGTGTGTCCCTAGTTGTATGCAGCAGCACCCTGCCAGCATCCACACCACTTGATCAATACTGACAGAAAGTATTGGCATGAACACCTAGCACACCTACCGTGTCACCCCAGGGGAATATACTGTATTGCAGTCTGGGATGGTAGGACTGACAGAATGCAACGTCCTGCTACAGTTGGCCTGCATCACTACCAAATGACCTACAGTCCTCTGCCAAAGGCCTGTGTCTCAACTATACTGCCAATGTATGTTATGTCATGGACTCCCAAATAACAACATAACACATCCACAGAACCCATATGCAAGGCAATGTGGACAAACCACAGTAACATGTCCACCATGTCCCACTGCATGAACTGTGGATCAACACCACTATACTGCTGTGATGAGGTGATAACAATAGGGAAAGTATCAGAGAATGTTTGCATAATGTATGGAAGAGGATAGAATAATAGAGGGGGGTGGGAGCATGGGCAGCATGGAATGTGCAAAGTACGAAACACAGCCGTGTGCACATACTATCCCTGGCTGCAAACACAAGAATGGGTGGCTACAAACCTGCTCATAAACCACAATAGGGGTAATGTCCTGACTTATGACCCCTGCCTCTGGATAACCTGTGTGAATCTGTACAGCTGTGAGGTATTGCCACAGCAAGATAAGGTCATACTGTCACGTTGATGGATATACAAGTATGGGATCCACTGCCACCACTGTACCAAGGTGCTGAACCAGTTACACAGACCCAGCAGCAAGTGTCTGCAGCTCCCCCTCCAGAATGGCATTAGTTTGCAGGAATATGTAAGCGTTTGACCACAATACTGGACACAGTTGCATTCACTCTGTGTTACCCAGGACATCACTGCGAGCAAAAATGTCTACCTGACAGTACTTGATGACATAAAACATCACAGTGTATAACAGTACACATGTCTGAATATCTCTGCTAACACCAGGACCATGTAGCAGAAGCAGCACAGACACAATTACCTACAGTACCCACTATTCCTTGCCCAGTTTGACCCCATATTGTCAACTGATCTACAGATATCCTGCAGAAACAGTTTGCTAGCTGCAGGTGTCGAACACAAAAGTCTGCACTGGAGTACAATCTACCTGGAATGGATTTATACATTCAATACAGAAGGGCATACTGGCCATGCTCCCACACTTAGAGAAATGAAGGCAATGTCAGACAACAAAATACTAAAAGGTCATACTGGGCATGCTCACACACATAAAGAAATGAAGCCCATGTCTGGCAACAACAGTGGACCATACATATCTGAGAGTTGCAGATGTTAGTGCATACACTCCTCAGTATGCACCATTCATGCTTTGCACATACATTGGATAGGAATACATACATATATCCAAGGACAACACACTGTAATATGCCAAAAGTACACATACATAGATGTGTGGAAGAGAGTGACAGTGACAAAGAGCCTTCCATCATGAGGCCTGTCCCACCCAGCACACAGTCAAATGACTACAACCACATGATGTGTAAATGTCACTCACCATAGACATTTGCCTCTGGAATCCCTCAGCATTATAGACTGTGGTGCTAGTGCTAACTGTGCAACATGACTGTACAAGACAGTAGTCATGTAGCAGTTGTATACATGTACCTGTGGAATATAAACCTGTGTGTACCTGAGTGTGGTGTGTCTACCTCTAGATGAATGGGTTATGGCCCATGCACACACACTGCCCTCCCCATTGCCTTACTATGGCAAGCCTGCTGATGTCAGTCACTTTGACATACACCTTTGGGAAAGGGACAGCCCAATAATGTCTGTGGTGCGTCCTATAACTGTGTAATGTTGTAATGTGATAAACTAGTTAGATAGGAGTTCTAATCCCAGATGTGGTAAGTGTGTGTGCTTGTCTGTGTAGAGATCAATTCCTTTTTAGGCTAGTCAAACTCACTACAATTCAAATGCCCTACTTTGGCATGGCTGCTGATGTCACTCACTTTGAAATACATCTTTGGGGAAAGAGTAGGCCAGTAATCTCTGTGGTGTGTCTTGTAACTGCGTAATGCTGTAGAGTGATAAACTAGTTAGGTAGGGGTTCTAATCCCAGACATGGCAACTGTGTGTGTGTTTGTGTAGAGAGCAATGCTTTTTAGGCTAGTCACACTCACTACAACTTCAAATGCCCTACTTTGTCATGCCTGCTGATGTCATTCACCTTGAAATACACTTTGGGGAAGTTTAGCCCTGTAATCTCCATGGTGTGTTCTAGAACAGTGTAATGCTGTAGTGTGCTATAGTAGTTCAGTAGGGGTTCTATTCCCAGACATGGTAAGTGTGGGTGTTTGTTTTTCTGTGTAAGGAGCAACGCTTTTGAGGCCATTCACAGTCGATACAACCTCCATTGCCCTTTTTTGGCAAGCCTGCTGATGTCATTCATTTTGAAATAAATTTTTGGGGAAAGAGTAGTCCAGTAATCTCCATGGTGTGTCCTATAAGAGCGTAATGCTGTAGTGTGATATAGTAGTTCTGTAGGAGTTCTATTCCCAGACATGGTAAGTGCAGATGTTTGTGTGTGTGTTTGTCTGTGTAGGGAGCAATGCTTTTGCGGCCATTCACAGTCACTACAACCCCACTGCCTTTCTTTGGAAAGCCTGCTGATGTCATTCCCAGTGAAATACACCTTTGGGGAAGTAGTAGTCCAGTAATCTCCATGGCACGTCCCATAACTGCATAATGCTGTAGTGTGATAAACTAGTTAGGTAGGAGTTCTATTCCCAGATATGGCAAGTTTGTGTGTTTGTTTGTCTGTGTAGGGAGCAATGCTTTTGAGGCCATTCACAGTCACTACAACCCCATTGCCCTTCTTTGGCAAGTCTGCTGATGTAATTCCCAGTGAAATACATATTTGGGGAAGAAGTAAGCCATTAATCTCCATGGCACGTCCTATAACTGCATAATGCTGTAGTGTGATAAACTAGTTAGGTATGAGTTCTATTCTCAGACATGGCAAGTGTGGATGTGTCTTTGTAGGGAGCAATGCTTTTGAGACCATTGACAGTCACTACAACCTCCTTTGCCCTTCTTTGGCAAGACTGCTGATGTTATTCACCTTGAAATACACCTTTGGGGAAAAAGTAGTCCAGTCATCTCCATGGTGCATCCTAGAACAGCGTAATGCTGTAGTGTGATAAACTCGTTTGGTAGGGGTTGTTTTCCCAGACATGGCAAGTGTTAATGTTTTTTTGTCTGTGTAGGGAGCAATGCTTTTGAGGCCATTCACAGTCACTGCAACCCCATTGCCCTTCTTTGGCAAGCTTGCTGATGTCATTCCCATTGAAATACACCTTTGGGGAAGGAGTAGTCAAGTAATCTCTGTGGCACGTCCTATAACTGCATAATGCTGTAGTGTGATAAACTAGTTAGGTAGGAGTTCTAATCCTAGATATGGTGAGTGTGTGTGTGTGTGTGTGTGTGTGTGTGTGTGTGTGTGTGTGTGTGTGTGTGTGTGTGTGTGTGTGTGTGTGTGTGTGTGCGTGTGTTTCTGTGTTTGTCATTTGTCTCCTGTGTGGAGATGGCTGTGAGTGTGTAACAAATGCACTCATTGCGGAGCGGGTTTTGCAAATTTCTTATAAGGTGGGCCTATTATATGTCACAATGTCCACCTTGCAAGGATAACAGATGTCAAATAGTTGAGAGGCTGGGATGCCAATCCATACCCCTACATGTGACATCAAGGCCTGGAGAAAAAATTAAGCAACCATTGTATTACCCAGAGAACACTATCAACCCATGTCTCATACACAAACACAATTGCCCAGGCAACTACCGCTTTGTTGGTAGTACCCTGCATATTGCCCACAGATAGAAACCATGATGTGATTGCAGTGGACTACAGAGGGCATGGTACTCTGTCCCACCATTACAATAGCCACATAATTGCAGACAGTGTGCCTTCACTATGTTCCCCACTGGATGCCTGCAACAACTGTGGTGCCATCAAATGTGATCCACAAAGGACATACCATGCCTTAAACACATGCCCTGTATGGACAGATGCCACTGGCACCAGGGGATACCTGTATCATGCTATCAATATAGGTGCAGGGTCAACCTGGTGTCCATTACCAGTCCCTGCCACATAAGGCCAGGACTGGCACATCTGATGACAACAATCTGTGTACACAACATGGGCCAGACACCCCAGGTACAGTTCCACATGTCACTGAACATGCATGTGGGATGTGTGCACATCCCAGACACCGTCCATGTCATGGACTATAGAACACATACATGGCAAGCATTGCACAGCACTGGCCACACACAATAGTAACCCAAGTGACTGGATGGTGAATACAATACCCACCTGTGTGGGCCAGTCTAGACACTACACCCCTGATCCACACTGCAGACCATTGTCAAGTGGCCTGACGCCAAGGTATACCCTTCAACTAGCCTTGTACAGCCTTCTGGCACAGTCAACCACTACACACCAGTGAAGCAATGTCCCCATGCATGTCAGTACTGGCACCCTGTGTCTGTGTGTGGAGTATGATGCTTTCAATCACATTCACACTCACTACAACTCCCATTGGCCTATTGAAGCATGCTGTCTGATATCAGACACCTTCACATACCCTTTGCCCATATATCATCTGGATAAGCCCTGTGGTGCATGTGATACCTGCGCATTACTGTATTGTGGCAAACTAGCTAGTTAGGAAGTCTATTCCTGACCTTGCCAACTGTGTCAATGTGTGTGAGTCCCTGAGAGAGTGTGGCTGTGTTGACATTGACACCTGTTCATGTGGACAGGCACGTGTACTACACCTACATTGTCACTCCTATATCACTGTTGCAGATGTCACTCACCATCAGATATACCTTTGGATAGCTCCCCAGCATGTAAGCTATGTGGCCCATGCAATAACTGCATAGCCATTTGATAGCAATGCATAGTAAGCCAGGGATTTGAAGCCCCATACTGGTAGGTGTGTGACACAAACATGCTTAGGTTTTACTCTCCCACCCCCTCCATGACTTACTTTGTCTCTGTCTGTCTCTCTCACTCCCTCTCTGGTGGATGTGGAGAAATACACCTGCTTTGCTTAAGCAGCAGCTTGTGTTTTGTAAGTGATGCTCATGATCAGCTGATGGCCTCTGCATGAATTGCAATCCTTCTCTAGCTGATTGCATGTGGAACAGCTGTGGTAAAATTCCCATAGCCAATTGCATGGAAACACACTCCAATATCTAGGAACATCATGTGGGTGTTGGGCCTTTTCATTCATTGTGAGCAGGACCTCAATTTGGTGTTTGGCAAACAGCATCACAGATGGCATTTGGATTTACCTCTAATAACATACACTCTGGAAACAGGCCAACAGACAGGAGGGGATGTGCCAGACATGACTATAGAATGTAAGTGTTGCTCTTCTGCATTTGGAGTAATGTCAGTTTAACAGGGTGTATGTGGATATTACTGGTCTACACAATTTAATACCTATCATGACAGTGTTATGTGTTTGAGGAAACTCCCACCTGTAGGGTTATCTGCAGACTGGGCAGTGTGTGGAGCCTTATGTTTCTTGTGTTACTCACAGAACACCTATCTTAGAACTGCAGAAGCATAGTCTGAGGATTGCAGTCAGTACATGGTGACAGCCATGAGAGTTACTGACTTCATATCCCTCATAGGACATATGTCACAACAAACCCTGATACGACAGTAAATGTATGAGGTTATCACAGCAACATGCCAATATTGGCCCAATGTTTGTGGCTCCAGCCACAAGTCTGTCAACCTTTGTACATATTTCATGCAGTAAGAGGTGCATATGTTCTGTACACCATTATATATTGACATCATACCTGATAACAAGTTAGTCAGATATCAGACTGCTAGACATGTTATGTATAGTAGGGGTTATTTCTGAGGACATAACCTGGGCATTCTGCGGTTGTGTGTACAGTACTGGGGTCTGTGTACTTATGGTGATTGTTGACAGTATGTGTATTGCGCATATGTACTTTGGGCTGTGCACAGACTGTGGTAGATGCCATTGTTCTTGGTCCTGTTCTATCTGGTGTTACATGCTGTTCCAGTGTATGGTACCCTATCGGCTCACATGTCTGTAGGACCAGACATACACGTGTCCCATACCACAGACAGGCATCAGACCACACTGTGTCGTGACCCAGTGTATGTAGGGTTAGTGTGTGAATGGCACATATGAGGATGGTGTTTATTAGACAGTCCATATAGTGTCATATTAAGCTTGTGTACCATATGTGGCTGTGGCTGTGTTCACATTGGTTGTGGGTATGCACTTTCTCACAGGTGTCTGTTACTCTGGGCTGTAACATGCATGTAGAGCTTGCTATATTTGCAGGCACACGTGTATTTCCCCATACAAAATGTAGACCAGTGTTGTGGCAGTCTGCCTGCAGTTTGCACAGTGCTTTGTGACATGCCTAGCAGCTTAGTGTAATTTCCCAGTGTGCTGTTATGTCCAGTTATTTGCAAGACATACTGCTGCCAGGCCACCATAACTGTTGTGTATTTCTGACAAAGCAGTGGGATTCTGTACAGATGTATCTCACTAACTACTAGGTAGTATGTGGCCATGTGACCTTTGCACCACCAGGTATTATGTGTCAGGACAGACTGGCGTGTGTGAATGTATAAACTGTGTGGGCATATGTAGTCCAGTATTTACATGATATACCCATGTACATGGCTGTTAACATTCACATTGTGAGGCATGGTCCACATGTCTCACATGAAAAGGATCTGTGTACTCCTCTGTACTGACCACAGAGTGCCAGACTGTCCACATATATTGGTCATATATGTGCTGTAGTCCACAGGATCATTACTGTGCAAGCAGTGGTACTGTACTATGATGTCCTCAGGATGTCTGTCAGTAGCCAATGGTGTACATGTGAAAAGCAGATGTGACCTCCCACACACAACATGTCTATTAAGACAACCCTGTTACAGTAGCAACAGTCTACATATATACCTGCAATACATACATGACATCCCCTTGCACTAAGAGGTTGGGACTACTGGTGCTGAGGTAGGAATCCACTCCATGTTCTGGACATATGGTAAGCATATATGTATATAGCTATACACACATATATATATATATATATATATATATATATATATATATATATATATATATACATATATACATATCTACATACATATATGGATATATAGCAATATATGTCTACACATATATAGATATATAGATATATATGCACATATAGTTATGGATATCTACATATATATCGACATAAATAGGTATATCCAATTAGATATGTATGCACATATAGTTATAGATATCTACATATATATCGACATAAATAGGTATATCTGTACACATAGGATGTGCATACACACACATATATATATATATATATATATATATATATATATATATATATATATATATATATATATATGGGTCTACTATACATGACCAAAACTGCAGAAAGCCAAAACGCATATGTCCGAGAGCATATGTTCAACTTCTGCAATTTTGAACATGTAAAAACAAAATAAATACACAACATTAACTGACTTTCTAAGTGTTAGCAGGGGGGCTACACCCCCCTGCACCACCAGTAACTTTAATATACCAACTCCGAGATCACACTACAGTATGGAAATGGAAATATTTCTATTCCGCACTGCACAGAGATCTCTGTTACACATGGTTGGGATACCAAAATTTGAACATATGGTCTTGGCCATATGGGTTTTGACTTTGTGGCATTCCAGCCATGTGTAGGGGACCTATATATACATATACATATATATATATATATATATATATATATATATATATATATATATATATATATATATATATATATATATATATATATATATATATATATACAGAGATCTCTAAAAATGGCCATATATATGATGCACTATACAGATGTGTGGACATACATATGTATGAATATATATATATATATATATGTGTATGTACATGTAGACATATATCTACATATGTATATGTATATATCCATATTCCTGTCATGTGTAAACATCACGGTTGTGTATACCTTCCCAAATGAATCTCACCATATGTATCTGATATGTGTATATTTAGATATAACAACATATGTGATGCAACAGTAATATCAATAATAAGTACTACACAACTGTGGAAGTCAAAGTAATACTATTCAATATATGTAGTGACAGATATATTGGAAAAACAACAAATGTCTTCACAGCTGTCATGGCGTAGTGGTTAACTGTTGTGACTATAGTGTACAGAGTCCTGGCTTCAAGGGTTGTGTATTTTGTTGCTGAGCAGAACAAGGGCTGTTGGATACAGAGTGGTTAGGGTGGTTTTGAGCAACTTTAAGAGCATTTGCTCAGGTTTGCATGAAGCTAAGCAGTGCTAAGTTATGGTTAAACATACAGGTGCTTACACCATGTAGGCTTCGCTTACCAGTGCGCAAATCTGCTTAGCTGTTATGTTACAGCAATCCTGACACCTGCTAAGCATGGCTCAGACCTGGTAACCAGTGCTCACATCCCAGTCTGATAACATACTTTCATAGGTTCATAGGTAGGTACTAGGCTATTGGCCCTAGGGCCTATATAAGCCTAGCCAAATGGTACCCTGGCTTTCACCACCCAAGAAAATTATTTTCCTGTGCCCCTGTCAAGCAGAGCCACAGAAGTGAATTTCCTATCTCCCATCCAATCATCAAAATTTTTATTGAAGAGTGCTAATGAGGAGCTTTGTTTGATATAGATAGGTAGTTTGGTTCAGAGTATGGAAAGTCTCCCTCCAGCATGTTCTGTTTATTGTGGTGACAAGGTTTAGGTCCCTAGAGGGAGTAGTTCAGAGGGATTTGGATTTCTTTGAGTGGAGCATGTCCAACAGTTCTGGGTTGGACATTGCTTTGTATGTTAGGCAGAGATCGCCTCTGAGTAGGCGATATGTGATGGAATAAAGCTGGAGTTTTTTTAGATGGTCTGCACAGGGCATCTATTTGAGGCAAGTAATCCTCTTTGTGAGGTATTTCTGTGGCCTTTCCAGTTGTTGTAGATGTCTTGTGAGGTACATACCAAAAGGTGCGTTGTACTCTATAATGGGTCTAATGAGTGACGAGTAGAGGGGAACAATGACCTCTTTTTTCCTGGATGAGAAATCTTTTGTGATGAGGTGTGCCATGTAGGATTTCCTGACTACTGTGGCGATGTGATTATCAAAGGAGAGACTACTGTCCACCTGTGTCCCAAGATCTCTTATCACACTTTCAGTGTTAAGTAGACTACCGCCTATGTGGTAATTCATGGGTACAGAGTTTTTACCAAAAGGGATGACAATGCCCTTTTTGGCATTGAGCTTGAGGTCATGGCTTTGACACCAGGAATCTGTCTCAGTGAGGCTCTTTTGTAGGATGTCCACATCGTTAGGAGTTTTGATGATGGCTCCTAGTTTGCAGTCATCTGCGAACTTCATTAGCCAAATACCTTCTGTGTTAGCCTGTACTTCAGAGAAGTAGATACCAAATTATCTGCTATTTTCACAGTGTGGGGTCTGTCAGTGAGCCAGTTGGCAACCCATCATGTGACATAGGGATTTATACCTAGTTTAGTGAGTTTATCTATAATTCCAGAGTGGGGGATGGTGTTGAAAGCCTTGGTGAGATCTAGATAGGCTGTGTGAACCACCTTACTCTCATCTATGACTTTGGTGACTGCTTCAAAGAAGTCTATCAGGTTTAGGAGACATGATCTGCCTTTTACAAACCTGAGGTGGATGGGGTCCAGAGTTTGGAGATTATCAATTTCATTGTTTATAAGTTCCATGATGATACGTTCCATAGCCTTGCAGACCAAGCTTGTCAGGCTAATGGAGCGGTAGTTCCCAGGGTCTGTGGTGTCTCCCCCTTTGTGAAGTGGGATAACCATCACTGTGCACCATTCAGTGGGCACAAATCCTGAGGTGAGGCTATGATTGAACATAGTACTTAGGTGTGGTGCCAGTTCATTCTGTAGTTCATGTAGAATGCAGCCTGGGATGGTGTCATGTCCCATGGATGCTGTGTTCTTGGCTTTGGAGAGTGGGTTTTTTACCTGTGCAGCCATGATTACAGGAACTTTGCATTCTTCCAGTATAGAGATGGGCCCTTTAGAGGATGAGCCAGCAGGGTAATGACATCTGTAATAAGTGTATATAATGCCATGTACAATACATGTGTATATGTGCAATCATTACAGTAGCAAGGGGTGTGAGTGTCATGTCTGGGACACTGAAGTATATAAGACCTGTATATCACTGTTATCCATGTGAATGTGTTACATACAGGGGTAGTAACCCAGGTTACATGCTGTCACACTGGCATGTAGTGTATCGTGGTGGTACTACAGTTGACAGTGCTTTCCCTGGCAAGAGTAGATTGCTAAATGTAGTACTGACAACAAGCACACCTGCAGGCATAGCTGGACTCCGAGGCCTCACTGTCATGTTCCTGGTGTGTGAGCTGTGTCACAGTTTATATCCCCAACTGGATAATGATCTGACATGTGGAAAGTAACTGTAGACTACTGTCTGTACAGCACATGTCAGTGAGGGCCTCCAACATGTAGTAATGGCGTACATATTGGTGTCAGATGTCTATCTGTCAGCACATTCATCCTACTGCATAGCTACTTGCCAAGATGATGTCTGTCAATCCCTGTACAGATGTGCAGATGGCAGGTATCCAGCTTAGATACATACAGGCAACCTATGCTTGACTGACACTGGCATGTCTGCCCAGCTGTGTTATAACTAGCACATATAGGAGACAACATCCTGTACACACCACATACCACGGGTGCGTCCACTACACTACCACAGTCAACAGAACATGCTTGGGTACAGGTCTCCATCACAGATGCTAACCATGTTTTGTAATACATGTTGTATACATATCAACTGGATCACCTCAGTGGCCATTTGCAGGAGGCACCCAGAGGATTGGCTGATGCATGTCATTCTCACCCTGAGGGTCACCACAATGGTGTCTGTCGATAGACTGCCTGCTGGCACATGGCAGGTGGCATGATGCCACCGTACACACATCCCCTACACTACTCATCTCTCCATGGACAACAGCCAGGTACACACCTATGACCACCTGCAGCAATGTACCCCAGTGCTGACACGTGTAAGTGTGCATTACTCTGGATAGCAGTGTCTGTGTGTTAGTACACCTGTAGTTGGGAATACCATGAGGGCCTTCACATCCACCGCAACACCCATTGCCATAGTAAGATGTGGCTGCTGCTGTATCGGACATTATATGTACCCTGTTATGCTCCACTCCCTAATGGCTACATGAGCATTGCAGTACCAGCACAACAGTGTTGTACAAATGGGTCAATAGGCATGGGATACCCATTGGGTTCTGGCAAGTGTGTGTATGTGTGCATGTCTGTATATCTGTAAGGTACAGCATTCTTAGGCCACATACTCCTATTACAATATGCATTGCCATACAGTAGTATGGATAGTGTTGTTGCTGCCCATAGGTGAGGCATGATAATGCAACATCCTACTATGCCTGTGGCATGTGCATTAGATGCATATCCCTGCAGTACCACTGTTGGGATGTACAATGGGTTGTATCATAGTCATGGGCAATGTGTGATGGTGGGTATGTCAGAGTGTCATCATGGGTTCCAGTGAGTACAATATCTACTGTGGGATGTGGGTGCTGTTTACACTGTCCTTACACCATTGTACAACCGGTATATGTTCCATGTACCACTGTATGGTAACCACTGTCAGCATCAACCAAACAGGTAACGGATACCACAATCCAGCCCAGTTATACATGTGCTGTGTGCAGCCTACCTGTAACACATTGGACACACTGACAAGTTAGTTAGCACCGATAGGCCCAGGTCTCGCGGATGTGTGCCTGCCTGTTATGTGTCTGTTAATGTGCATATGATGGTATGTCACACTATGTATTGTCCATATACAACCATTACATCCCCCATTATCTTACTGTACATGTCTGGGGATGTTCTGCATGTAACATGTAACCTGGAACTCACCTCACCCTAAATGCTGTGTGGTGTGTGCAATGAAAGCCACACACTTCGGTAGCACTACATACCTAGGCAGGAGTCTAGTCCCACTGTTGCCAAGTAAGAGTCTGCATGTATGTGGATGGATCTACATCAGGTTGCTGATTATACATGTCCTAACGGATCACCTGTCCATGTGGCACAGCCAATATCTGTTATACAAACCTGTGACATGTGTTCAACTGCTCCCAGGATATGTCACAGACATGATGTCACCACAGTGCCATACCCCTTGTGGAATATGACTGCAGACCATCCTCCTGCTGACACATGTACACCTACAACACAATTGGATAACATTATGGAGACCACAATCACTCAGTGTTGCTAACAGCTATAATGCATCATTACTGGCGAACTATACTACCTGACATGTATGCATTAAACATTACTCCTGACAACATGTTACATGTTGTCACCTCAGTGGCCATTTGCAGGAGGCAAGGTACATGCAGTACATTGGTAAACTGTAGTACAGTCACTGTGTGCATCAGAACCACATTAGCCTGTCCCTGCATCAATGTTATGGATGACAGGGATGTGGCACAGGTATCATCATATGCACAGGGTGTGTTGTTAGTTTGCCAGAGACCGAGGGTGGGCCATATGTTTGACACCATATGTGTGGGTGAGGGGTGTAATTAGTTGAAATGGGTGTGGTGACGTGGTGTGTCTAGGTATGGGGTTTCCCTAGGTGTGTTCGTATAGTGTGTGGGTATGCATGCACACAGTTCTGCTATGTGGCTGCCCTATACAGGAGTTTTTTGGACAGCTGTAGACCATACCTGGTCACCACCTCCAGCCACGGACACGTGGACTGTGCCTGCCAGGGATTCCATGGGCACATCCAGGTACAGGCCTCAATGTGCTACTCTTCCCTGATGATGACAGATGTCGGCTGGAACCAGATCCCTCCTGGGACTAGCCAGGGCCATGTGCATGTGGGCTGCTGTGATGTGGTGTGGACAGCGTTTCCCCCTGCAGTGCTGGTGTTGGTACTGCCACTATGGGAACACCTTGGTGTCCTTGCATGTCCACATCAACTGCCAGCTGTTGGTATTGCTGGCCTATGTCCACGCAGCTGTCGCTGCACTTCCACCACTTGTTCAAGCATGGACAAACCACGGTCAATGATGCCCACCATCTCACCCAACCATCTATCCATGACCTCGATATAATCAAAGAGAGCACCAAAAAGTTCGTGCAAGTTGTCGCTTGCAGATGAGAAAGCAGCGATCTGCAGCCTCAGGCCCTGTCTGGTTGTACAGTTCCATATGTGCCTGCACCCCCATGACAGTCTGAAACATGCAACTGGTGGTACCAGTTGTGGTGCTTCTGCCAGGTGCATGATGACTAGTGGTCCTACCAAGAGCACCCTGGCACATCTGCCTATGTGTTCCCCTGCCAGACATCCAGCTATCCCTGCTCTGACCAGACACAGTAGGCATAGATACCACACTCTCCTGTGCACTGCCACCAACCACTAACTGTCCCTCTGCTATGACCACTGGTGATGGGGTATGTATAGGCACTGTAACTCTGTGCGGGGTTGGGGTTGCTAAGAGGGGGATGTCAAACGATGGCACAGTTTTGACCTCTGACAACCCCGCCTGTGCCTCAACAGTACTATAATCATCTTCGGTGTCTGTATGGACACCAACATCAGGTTGCATGCAGGAGGGACCCTGACCCACCTTGCCACCTGTGGGGGAAAACAAGAAACACACTATAAGACCTGTACAGCATTGCATAACAGTACACACATACACACACACACACACACACACACACACACACACACACACACACACACACACACACACACACACACACACACACACACACACACACACACACACACACTGAAATTCCACCTTAATACCTACCTGTCCCTAATTTTATAGACAGTCCCATGTTTATTCACATAAGTCTCCATCCTGCATCACACTTAGTAACATACACTCATTAATATCACTCATTAACATATTCCTCTAAATGCCTAGACGAGTGATCACAACACAAGATCTGTTACTCTGTTACCTCCTTGACTTGAGTGGAGTAGGTTTTACATGGCCTCACTGCTGTCATCCAGTGTTCACCCTGGGTATGTCCGGACATTGTGAGCATGACCCCTATATGTTAGGGGCTACTACATTCACTCCATAATGTTATGCACTGGAGTGTCATATGTAACTATTGCTCAGTACATGCCAGATCTGCTGCTCAATCAACTTGTCTCATGTGTCAGTCCATGTACTGCACGATCCCAAAGGGAAGTACTGCCGTATGAACAACCCCACAATCACACGTGCATACATGGACACCCACACACACATGCACACACTTGTCCTACATGCATCAACCCCCCTCCACTCCACCAGATTGCACTTACAGATAAAATACCACACACACACACACACACACACACACACACACACACACACACACACACACACACACACACACACACACAGACACCTACAGGTGAGGTTACACAAAGATAGTACACACAGTCCTCCCATTATCCATCTGTCAACATGCATAACATATGGTACTCAACAGCATGCAGTGTAGCTATAGTCAATCCATGTTAGCAACAGTATACATGTGTGTGTGATGCATGGGCTGTGTTAGAAGGTCATGCCCCTTCCCCTGGAAAACACTGCATCCATGTACACAGTATTGCTGTGCACCTGTTATGCACCCTGCCATGTATTGTGCACCAAACCTCAGAGGTGTACAAACGATTGCTGAATGTGTATTACTGTGTCAATTATGTCTGCTCTAATGCTCACAGCTCCTATGTGTTTGAGCGACACATACCTGGGATGATATGTGGACAGATGTCATTTGTGAATGCCTGATGTCTGGTTTACAGATCTCAACATCAGCGGTGCATGTATGACCAATACAATATTATTACACTGACAACCGTCAGACCTTACCATGGCTATGGGGAGTGTACACACCCTTACTGATATGACTCATTCTTCCTTGATCTGCCATGGGACCACATCACCACATATATTAACAGTACATGAACCTGATATGTGACATATGTTCTGTACATTCACATGCAGTGTCTAAGAAATGTGTTAGGTGTGCAGATGCTCATCGCAATGCATACACTCCATGGGTGCATATGTGTGTACTCCCCTATCATGATGGTTTGTTGCACCTATTGTTATGTGTACTACAGCAGTCACTATTCCTGGCAGGGGTATATTACATCCTTTACAAAAGCATTCTATGGACACCTACAGGAATGCATGGAGCATGCTATCCCAAATAAAACCAAGACTCACTCCTCCAAAGGCAGGAGACCTGTCTGGTGGACCCCAGCCATAAATAAGCTATACAACAGAAGGAGAAAGCTACTACATGACAGAGCAAAATCCCAAAAAGGGAAGGCGTCACTGATCAGTACTAGCAAGAAACTACGATCCCTCATAAAATCATCTAAGGCCAGCTTCGAAAGAAAAATTGCACAAGACACTAAAGATAATCACAAGGCCTTCTTTAGTTATGTCAGAAACCTGGGAGGCAACTCCCAGATATGCTCTGAGTTAGTGCAAAATGACAAAAAATACACTGAACCCACAGACATTGCCAAAATCCTGGCAGAAAGGTTCAGTGCAAATTCCCCCCCCCTTCCCCCCCAAAAGAGCAAATGTCTATTCCAACAGAGTGCAGCCTCCCTGAGATCACAGATGCACAGGTGAGAGCTGCCCTCTCCAAAGCAAAAAACACAGCATCAGTGGGACCAGACGGTGTCCCGGGCTGTGTCTTACACGAGCTCCAAGAAGAACTAAACCCTCATATAAAGTCACTGTTCAATCTCAGCCTTACTACAGGATATGTTCCCAAGGAATGGCGTACAGCAACAGTTGTCCCACTCCACAAAGATGGTGCCACAACAGACCCCAGAAACTATCACCCTATAAGCCTGACTAGCCTGGTCTGCAAAGCTATGGAGCGTATCATCATGGAAATCATAAACAAAGACATTGGGAACCTCCAGACACTGGATCCTACCCAATTTGGCTTTGTTAAGGGCAGATTTTGCCTCTTGAACCTGGTTGAGTTCTTTGAAACAGTTACCAAAGCCATAGATGAAGGGAAGGTAGTCCACACAGCCTACCTGGACCTTGCAAAAGCCTTTGACACAATACCTCACTCAGGCATCATAAATAAGCTCACCAGCTTAAATATCAACCCCTATGTCACAAGATGTGTTGCAAACTGGCTCAGGGATAGAATCCACATGGTCAGAATAGCAGGTACCATGTCAGACTCTAAACCAGTTACAAGTGGTGTCCCACAAGGCTCAGCCCTGGGACCACTCTTGTTCGGTATATATTTCTCTGAGGTACAGGCTAACACGGGTGGACTATGGCTGACCAAGTTTGCAGATGACTGGAAACTGGGTGCTATAATCGACTCTCTGACTGACACAAGCATCCTCCAAAAGGGTCTCACGGAAATGGATAACTGGTGCCAGAGCCATGGCCTAAAGCTAAATGCCAAAAAGTGCATAGTCATCCCCTTTGGGAAAAACAAAGTGCCCACAAATTACCACATAGGTGGTAATCCATTAAGTACGGAAGAAATAATTAGGGACTTGGGGACCCAAGTAGATAGCAATCTCTCCTTTGACAATCACATTGCCAAAGTGGTTAGAAAGACCTTCTATATAGCCCACCTTATCATGAAAGGGTTCACATCTAGATCAAGAGAGGTCATTGTGCCCCTCTACTCATCACTTATCAGGCCCATAATTGAGTACAATTCCCCATTTGGGATGTACCTTACCCAACACCTTCAGCAACTGGAAAGACCCCAAAAGTATCTCACCAAGAGGATCAAGGGGCTCAAACAGATGGCCTATGCAGTTCAGCTAAAGAAACTCCAGCTCTACTCAGTTGCGTACCGCCTACTCAGAGGCGATCTGTGTCTGACGTATAAAGCCATGTCCAACCCAGAATTAATGGACATGCTTCACCTCAGGAAATCCAAATCCCTTAGAGCTACACGCTCCAGGGACTTGAACCTCAGCACAGAAATAAATAGGACATGCTGGAGGGACAGATTCATATCCCAGAGGCTCCCCTCACTCTGGAACAAAATCCCAATCCATGTTAGGCAGAGCCCCTCACTGACCCTGTTCAAGAGAAATCTTGACAAGTGGATGGGAGATCGTAAGTTTACCCCTGGGATCTCTTCTGTGTCCCTGCTTGACAGAGGTACAGTAAACTAACCTTAAAAGGGCTACCTTCTGTGACCTACTATACAGAGGCACAGTCAACTAATCTAAAAGGGTGGTGAAAGCCAAACACACTCTGGCTAGGCTTATAAATGCCCTAGGGCAGATATCCTAGTATCAACCTATGAACCTATGAACTAGCATGGGCCATCTGCATTTGCCAGTATATGGTCAGTCTGCCCTACACATGTCCCCCAACTCTGCATGATTGCAAGGTCTATTCATGTGCACATTACTTGGAGTTCACACACTGCCGTCACTATTGCTGTGGAGTTAGGGTTACATCTGCCACAGTTCCTGAACCTGACTGTGTGCAGATACAGTCATTTTTAGCATCCTTAGGATCCCTGCTGCAGTGCATTACACACCCTACTGTAGGCTATGTGTCCCACCATTATATTCATCCCTGTGGACACATTTCACAATTATAGGATGTTAGTTATCTTGCAGGTGTCTAGCATACCCTTCAGATACCCCATCATGGTCACCACTGTGATGCAGTGCATTTAACAGCAACAATACGTGAACATGTATTTCATGCATTATGGGTAGGTGTGTTAGATGTTTGCATGGAATATACCATAGCCATTACATGCCCGGTGTATAGGCAAGCATGAACATAAACCATACTCACCAGCTACAGGCTACTGCCTTGGTGGTATACCAGATGGACCTACATAAGAGTGTGAGAGATGTGATGTCATTGGTCACAGCTGTGGCATTGCTACAGGGTGAGTGCAGCATTACAGTACATCAACAGTACAAGTTCAAAATACTACCGCTTATGCACATCTGTTTATTACTACTACTACGCAGCAACAGACTATATATATTACATCTCACATATGCATGATCTGCCTGTAGAGATGCAGATGCATATGCAACAGTGGTCTACTGATGTGCCCTGTGGCCTTACCTGCATGCTCCTCAGCCGGTGTGTGGGTAGTACCCACCTCCACAATGGTCTCTGCCAGTTGTTGGGTGTGTGAGCGGGCAGGTGCCATGAGGCTGGCGAGGAGCTCCTCAACACTTGTCAAGGGGATGGATGGCATGACCCCCCCCCTGTTGTGAGGTGATCCCCCCAAACTGCAGCAGCATGCCGACGGGCATTGCAAAGCAGGTCAGTACAATGATGCCGGACCTGCTCATAACTGCAGTTATGCAGGCCGAAATCATTGACCCTGTGGACTAGATCGTTCCACAGGGCAGTCCACTCCTGCTGCTCATGGGCAGTCCTGCCGAACAGAACTGGATAGTGCTGTATAGGGTAGTTCAAAATGACATCATTTTCCGCCGCTGAATACCCTGGTAAATGGCCATGGGACATCTTGCCTGAAAGACATAAAGACGGAAACAGGTCTGAGCAACTCATACAGCAAGGTTACCATAGTTCTTAATACACACCTCTGTCATCCCCCCACCATATCAGTGACAACAAACTGTTCACACAACTCAGTAGGTATGGCTACAGCTTACCTACCATTGGGACATATACTGTATTGTACCACACTTTGTGCTATGTGTTTGTAGCCATGTTCCCTGTGTGGACAGTAATATTGCTGGCCTGTTACAGACTATTTCACCTGCATGCCATTGTCAGAGCCACTATGGTTCCATATATGCATGTGGTATGCTTGCTATGTGATTGCTGCACATCTGTCATTCTGTGTTATTGGGGATATCCGTGCATGCTGTTGGACATGTTCCGGGATTGTGTGGACTATTACTACCCACATATGTTCTATAACAGTGACACAATAGCATGTTTAGGGAATAGCTGCCAGCAGAACCACCTCTCCCACCTCGTCTGGCCATGTTACCAGGCCACATTACATGTGGGACCCACCCTGGGGCTTCCTCATCTACTGGTCCAGCACTATCTTCAGGTAGAACCATCTTAGGGGATGTTGTTCCCCCCCGGGGGCACACACACAGACATGATCCTGTCACCCGAGGTCAGGTCCAGGGTCTGTTACATAGGGGGCTCCACAGAAACTTGTGGGATGTGCTACAGTACCTTGAGGCACCCAGTACTCAGTTACAGGGTCCACATGCTCCTCCTGCTCAGCCTCCAGGCCAGGCACCTTCAGGGCCGTTGAACTGCTGTTGTGATAGCATTGGGGGGGAATTGTTCCCATTGTTTCCATATGGGGGATCACGGGGCTTCCACATCGCAGACCACACACACCATCCAAGGTGTTTTCCCACCACATGTGTCATATACCACCCCTGTAGGCTGTCCTCTATATCTACCAACCCAAATCACCTCCACAAATATACCTGCTATCCTTCCCCATATTCCCATTCCCTACTTCAGACAAGGGCAATGTGATCCCAACAAGGGGTTCACATGTGACATACCCATCCATGTTGCACACACTTACAGCTGTATATATCTGTGTGTATTGCTATGTGTGATGTTCTCTCACACATAGCATGCAGCACTGTGGTGGTAATATAGGGGACATGTATTTACATATTTGTATATATGTAGACATATACACACACACACACACACACACACACACACATATTTATATATATATATATATATATATATATATATATATATATATGTGTGTGTGTGTGTGTGTGTGTGTGTGTGTGTGTGTGTGTAGATATATTTTATGTTGTATATATGTGTTTATATATATATGTCTACATACAGGTATCTGTATATCTGTAGACATGCATGTATATTTATTTATTTATTTATTTATTTATTTATTTATTTATTTCCAGTTTGATAACCGGGGTGGTGCACTGGGCTCAAGGATCCCGTTTTCAGTGGGGGCCCGGGGAGAAAAGCTCCAAAATTACAAAGATACAATAACAAATATAATAAAAATATGATAAAAAGTATAATAAAATGCAGTTATGAATAAAGCCTAGTATTATATAATATTTTAAACAAAATTGTAAGATGATACAGTGAGATGTAGCAAAAATGCTGTGCAATAAGTGGGGTATAGGAGACTTGAGGATATTTCATAAAGAACATGCATGGTAAGGAAGATGGGAGGTGGAAAGTATGCACAGTAGTAGGATTAAATACCTAAAAGTGGAGGAAGGAGAGAGAGGCAGTTGAGTAGTGAAGCAAGAGGTAATTGTTTATTAGAAAGAAGAACATATGTGAGAAAAAAGCAATAGGGGGTAATAGAAGGGGGAAGGAGGGTAAAGTTAGTAGAAAAGTGTTGGATACAATTTGTAGAATGTTAGAGTCATTAGTTAGTCAAATGTAATATAGGTTTAGATGGAAGAAGTATATGGGGGGAGAGAGTACAGTAAGAAGGCTATGTATAGTATTTACACTATATACATTAAAGGTTTATAAGTTATGTTAGAAATATCAAGGGGAAGCTGTTGGGCAGAATAGCAAGGTGAAGAAGTATTTAATGAAGAACAAGTAGGAATGAGTTTATTAGGATTAGGGGGGCAGAGAGCAATTACATTTCCAATTATGGGAGAGATGAGAATGGAGCTGGGATTTGAAGAGTTCAAGGTTATTGGAGATTCGTAGTGAGGGGGGAAGAGAGTTCCATTTTTTTGCTAAGGAATAGGATAGCAGAGACTGGCCAGTGGGACATTTTGGTTTGTGAATAGAAAGTTGATTTTGTTGTGCAGATCTTAGGGGTCTGTGGGGAGTATAAGAAGGAAGGATTATGCTAGAGCAGGGCATGCAGTAGGTTTAAAGATTAATTTGTGGGCTGTAGTGAGTTGGAGGTAATCGAGGTAGTTGGAAGCTCTAGCCATTTTAGCATGTGTAAGGAAGAGCAGTGGTGGGAGGAGTGTTTAGATTTAGTAGCGAATTTGGAGATTTTGTTGTAGCAGATTTCTAGTTTTGAGGAGATGGAGGAAGCAAGGCTGATTAGAAGAGGGGCACCATATAGTAGTGATGGTAGTAAGTAGGCAGTGACAAGAGTTTGCCTGGTAGAGGGAGAGAGGAAGTGAGAATTTCTGTATAGTAACCCAAGTTTTTGAAGTTTTTTTTTATATTTAATTGGACATGAGTATCGAATTTTTTGTGTTCGTCAATAGTAACACCGAGAAGTTTAGCGAAGGGGACAACTTCTATTAGGGAGTTGGCATTAATGGTAATATAGAAAGATTGTTTGTCGAGGTGCAGGTTTTTAGAGGGAGAGAAAAGTAGGAGTTTGGATTTATTAGCATTAAGGGAGAGGTGGTTTTATCCAGTTCCCAGTGGCTGTAAAGGCAGATGGGGTAATTGCTTGGAGAGCAGGAAGATTAGGAGCAGAGCAGGTTAAAGTAGAGTCATCTGCATACTGCACTATTTTAGTGTTGGGAATGGCTGCATGGAAATCATTAATAAATATACTGAAGAGCATTGGACCGAGTATTGAACCCTGGGGAACCCCGTTTGGGGTAGGAAGGAAGATTGAGGTACTACTTTTCCATTTCACAGCCTGGGATCTGTCAGAAAGATAACTCTTAAACCAGGTAAGCGAGTGCTGATTGAGATTGAGGTTAGACAGGTAAGTTAGAAGGTGGGAATGAGAGACAGTGTTGAAAGCCTTGGAAAGATCTAGAAGGACAGTGGATACAATTTCTCCAGAGTCCCGAGCATGGTTTACTATGTCTGAAAATGAGAGGAGAGCGGTTATTGTACTATGGCTTGGGGGGAAGCCATGTTGAGTAGGGGTAAGGAGGTGGTTACTGATAAGGAAGGGCATAAGTTGATGGTGGATGCAATTTTCTAGAATTTTTGATATTGGGGAGAGAATGGCTATTGGATGGAAATTAGAAATGTTATTGTTTTTGCCTCCTTTGTAAAGAGGTAGGATATAGGCAGCACGCCACAATTTGGGGACGTAAGATTCATGAATGGATCGGTTAATGAGAATGCTAATGGGGATGGTAATGGCATCTGCAGCAAGCTTTAGAAAGTGTGAGGGAATATTTTCAGGGGCACTGGAGCAAGGCTTGAGTTTGGTGAGAAGCTTTTTGATGTGAGAGATAGAGATGGGTTTTAGATGGAAAATTGGGGGAGAGTTGGGAGAGGGAGATTGAGTGGATGAAAGGAATGTAGGGGTGAGTGGAGGGGTGGAGATGTTATTGGGAAGGTCTTAGTGAGTTCAGCTATGGATTTGGTAAAGAAGAAGTTGAATAAGGTGGCAGTTTCTGTCTCTGTTATATTATTATCAGGACAGGGATTGTTTTTTGTACCTGGGTGCAGAGGAGAGTTTATGGAGTTCCAGAATTGTTTTGGGTTTTTTGAATGGGTAGTCTGTAGTTTAATGTAGTAGAATTTTTTATCTTTTGTAATAAGCTTTTTGGTTAGGTTACAGAGTTGCTTGTATTTGAGGAGGGTTTCATGGAGTTTTTTCTGATTTTAAAGTTTCCAAGTCTTGTCTCTTTGTTGCATAACTGATTTAGTGTCTTTAGTTAGCCATGGGGCAGAGTAAGGTTTTATTTGCTTTGTTCTAGGAGGTGCTTGGGCATTTAGAATGTCTATGAAGGTTGTATTAAAGAAATGTACGGCTTCATCTAGGGGAAGAGATTTTAGATTGTCCCAGTTGGTTTGTTTAAGTGTTTCTGAGAATATTGAAGGGTTGAAGTTTTTGAGATTACGAGTATAGGTAAATTGGTGTTGATGAGGGGAGGAGTGGGTAGCTTGGAGAATGAAAGTGGGGAGATGGTCACCCATGGTGTCTGGTAGGATAGCAGAGTGTGATATCTTATTTGGGTGGGAGGCTAAGATCCAGTCCAAAGTGCACCCTGGGGGGTTGATTCTATTAGGTCTGGTAATGCCATTTATTAGTTGAGTGAATTTGAGTAGATTAATAGATAAAGAGGGATTATTGTTATTATTTTTTTTCCAATCTATATTTACATCTCCTAATATGTATGTCTCTAGTTTAATATTAGTTGTGGACCATAGTAGAATGTTTTCAAGAGTAGGGATATTATTTCCAGGGGGAATGTAGATGCTCATAATGAAAATACTTTTATAGTTATTCATTTTGAGTATCC
Organism: Protopterus annectens; assembly: GCF_019279795.1. Lineage (NCBI taxonomy): Eukaryota > Metazoa > Chordata > Ceratodontiformes > Protopteridae > Protopterus > Protopterus annectens. The sequence goes on along the minus strand of NC_056740.1, from coordinate 391,730,689 downwards.
CTATCACTATTTCAGCATTGCTAAATTGAGGAATGGGGTTTTGGTAAGGACTGAGGTTAAGCAGGCTGTTATAGATTAATGCTACTCCTCTTCCTTTTTTGTTTTGGTGGTCACGTCTGAGTGCTTGAAAGCCAGGGGGAAGGATCTCAGAGTCAATGATGTGGGGATTTAGCCATGTCTTTGAGAGTGATACTATGTCTGGAAGGGTATGGTTAAGCCAGGCATGGAAGAGAGCTATTTTATTTTTTAAACTTTGAGTATTGATTGTAACTAGCATAAGGAATTTGTGGTTGGAGGTATTGGGTGAGGTAGGGGAAGAATAGTTAGTAGTTGTCTGAGGACCAGGGTTGGGGTGTATGCCTCCTGCTAGGAAAAGCAGGTTAGAGGAAGAATGGAACAGGATCTTTGAATTACCTATAGTAGTTTGTGGAAAGAACATTATTCCTTTGGGAGTATGGAGTTTAATAGAGTAGGGTAGCAGTTTGAGTTTGAAATAGTGAAATGGGTTTGGTTGAATTAGGCAGGGGGATATAGTGTGAGAGTGGAATAAGAAGGGGTGGGGGAATAAGAGGGGGGAGGAAGTTTGTAAGAGGAATAAGAAGTAGCAGAGAAAGCAGTTAGTAGGAGAAGAGTAGATACAGAGTGGATGAAGAGAGTTTGTGGAAGTAGTGATATCTTCATTGTTAGATTTAGGTATAAAGGGAAGTGTCAGGATGTTGTAGGGGTGTTTTAGGGTAATTTTTGGGGTAAGAGGGAATTGTCAGGATGTTGTAGGGGTGTTTTAGGGTAAGAGGGAGGAGTGATAGAGAGAACAGGAAGATATAGGACAGAGCGGGAGTGAATATTCAATTGAAAGGGTTTAGGGGAGGAGAATAGATGGGATTGGTTGGAGGTGAGGGGTGGAGTGGGTATGGATTGGTTGGAGAACAGGAAGATAAAGGACAGAGCGGGAGTGAATATTCAATTGAAAGGGTTTAGGGGAGGAGAAGAGATGGGATTGGTTGGAGGTGAGGGGTGGAGTAGGGATGGATTGGTTGGAGGTGAGGAGTGGAGTAGAGATGGATTGGTTGGAGGTAAGGGGGAGGAGAAATATAAGTTTAAAAGTAGGAGTGTTGGGGTGGGTGAGATTTGGGGTAGGGTAGGGGAGTGGAATTTGCCCGAAGGGCGAACGGAGTGAGGCAGACACAAAGGAAGGACGCAGCAGGAAGACGAGAAAAACAATCAGTATAGTGGATGTTAAGAACAGAAGAAGGTAAGTAAGGAAGGCAGAGGTTGTGGGTGTAAGGATAGGAAGAATGAGAGGCTGTAAGGAGAAAAAGGCTAGTATAGGGCTAGAGGTGAAGAAGAGGGGGGCAAAATACTATGGTTTGTCAACTATAGAAAGTTGAAAGAAATAATAAGTAAATCAGAGGTGGGTGAAGACTGCCCTCTAGTGATCAAAACCTGTAGTAACAGTGATTGGAGATCACAGTAGAAGGCTGCAAGTGGAAAAGAATTCAGAAGGGAAGGGTTTGAGGGTGTTGGAAATACTACAAAGGCTGGGGTGACTTTGGTAAGGGTGGATGCGGAGTACAAGTGAGCAAGTGGAGGGGGTATGGCTGCTGGTTGTTCTGGTGGTTTAAACTAGACACCTAGCAAGTATCATAACATTAACCCATACAAGTAGAGATAATAGAACCTTAATTAACATACAATCTTAGTTTGTCTTGGAGATTCTGTCCAGGGGATACTTTGGATACCCAGGTAAGGAGAGACACAAGCAGGGTGTGATAGGAGAATATAGTTGGTCTTTGAAGTCCAGCAGGGCCCAACAAGAAGTAGGAAAATTAGGTAAAAATAGTTTGCACAAAATCTTAGTTTGGCTTGGAGATTCTGTCCAGGGGATACTTTGGACACCCAGGTAAGGAGAGACACAAGCAGGGTGTGATAGGAGAATATAGTTGGTCTTTGAAGTCCAGCAGGGCCCAACAGGAAGTAGGAAAATTAGGTAAAAGTAGTTTGCACAAAATCTTAGTTTGTCTTGGAGATTCTGTCCAGGGGATACTTTGGATACTCAGGTAAGGAGAGACATAAGCAGGGTGTGATAGGAGAATATAGTTGGTCTTTGAAGTCCAGCAGGGCCCAACATGAAGTAGGAAAATTAGGTAAAAGTAGTTTGCACAAATAGTAAATATAAAGTTACGCCAGGGGAAAAAAACACTCAGCAGCCACACGCCAAGAAGGAGATTAAAAGCTATATATATATATATATATATATATATATATATATATATATATATATATATTTACACATATACATACCTATATATGGGGTACATTCAGACATCAAGTCCACAATCTCTAACTCTCCTTCCTGCACAGCTGCACTGTTCAGCCTTGCTACAACACAGACAGGTGCCACATATGGACACAGCCTAACATTAGGGGGGTATATATATATATATATATATATATATATATATATAGGGCCAGATTGCAGGTAAGCCTATTACACACCTATGGCATTTCAACATGCTACAATACATGTTAACCTGAGTGTCCTGCAAGTGGTGGGCTCTGGAACCCACATGTCCATCATTATGGCATTACTTCCACTACCAGCTATTGGCCACAGTAATATACATCCTTTCTATTACACAACACACACTATGTTGGCTTACATCTTCTCAGTCAGTGCTGTTCTGCACAGTTGATGGGTATGGCCCACTACCCACAGGGACAGACTCTATTGCCCATAGCAGTTGTTCAGCTGAACATCATTACAACAACACCTGATGGCACATATATATAATTCCACATCATCTATCCCAGTATTATGGACCAAGTCCTACAGTCAATTACATGCATATATACTTCACATACCTGTTGTGGGAATGAAATCTGTTGTGGATGGTTCCCTTGTAGGAGTTTTTTTCTCTCCTTGGCTATGGCCTTAGCCTGCTTTCTTTGTTTCTGTTTTGGTTTTGTTTGTGGATCTGATTTCTCTTTCTTTCTCTCTCTCTCTCTCTCTCTCTCTCTCTCTCTCTCTCTCTCTCTCTCTCTCTCTCACGAGTAAATGGATTGAGCTGCTTGGAATAGATTACAGCATGGCTTTTGTAGGTGATGTACATGATCAGGTGATGGCCTGTGCACCAATCAGTGTCATCCACTTGCTACCTGCATGCAGCATGCTGTGTAGTACTTCCAATTACCACTGTCATGGCAACCCACTACTATAAATCCCTACATCATGTGGGCGTGGTCCCTTTACCTTTCCTGTATGGTGGATATCCTTCCTGTGTGTGTGTGCAGCAGTGTTACAGACAGCAGGTAGCAATACCTCTTATAAGAGAACTTGCACACTCAGGCCAACTACATATTTGTATGAGGTTCCAGAACTACAGACAGAGTGTGAGTAGTGTTGTTGTATGCATTGTATAGCAGCAGTGTTACAGGGTTTGTGTGTACATACTAGTTTAACATGGAATGCAGTCTGTCTGCATAGCTCTCAACTGTGGGCCTATCCACTTCATGGCCAGAGGTATGCCTGTTATGTTTTGTCTGTCCACCACACAGGTCTTGTGTCAGATATATCACTGGCAGTGTGTGTGTTGAGTGCTATCAGTACCTGGCTACATTCATTTGTGTTTCTGACTTCATAAACCTGACTAAGGGTATGTTGCAGACTATCCTGTAACACCAGCAACTTGCTTAGTGTATAGCAACACTATTTCACATATGGACCTGTGTTCCAGCCTCTGTCCTCCACCTACATACCAGGCTTTGTCCATATGACTTGCTGTCAGGGGTTGTTATGTAGTGGCCTGTGAGTATGTCATGCTGCCATTCCTGCCATCATTCCAGTGATGTTGTGGTCCCCACACATATTGTGGGGTTGGGTCAATATATGTATGGGCTTCATCTGCACAATACATGTGTGCCCTTCTGCAGTCCAGAGATCAGTGTATGCAACAGTGGTATATGCCCTGTATGTCAGTCTATGGGGGGTGCACCATAACTAACCTAGGCTCTTACAACATGTGAGGGATATCAGGAGTAAGCTGCCTTAAGGTATCTGGATGTACATTACCATACAATTCACCTTGGGAAAATTCAGGCCTACTGCTTCCTGCCATACAGACTGTTCTGTTTGTCAGTGTGATTGTGATGTTTTCAGTTATGCATTGTGATGTAACAGATACATCCCATTGTGTCAACTTAAGTCTTTTCCCCCTAGGGATTGCGTACAGAGTGTAGTTAGAGGCTGATGGACTATACATCTGCATTACTTAGTGTTGATTGATTGTTATCCTGTGGCCCAGTCTGTTTTTACTGTTGTACTACTTGAAGACCTTGGCCTGGACAGCAACATATGTTATACTTTCCGGAATACTGTATTAATTGATCTGTTTGAGAGTTGCATTAGTCTGTTTATATGTATTTAAAAGTCCAAACAGCTATATGACATGGCATATACAACTGTAATAGTACACAAATAAAGCATTCTCATGTATGCAAACCTGTGTGTGGTGTTATATCCACTGACCTCTCTGTGGGTATATGTTTCAGGCAACAATTGTCTTTTGTATGGGTGACTCATACAATGTCCATTTGGTAAGGTGGCAAATGTAGGAATACTGGCTGTCCCGTATGGTGTGCACCATCTAAATATGTATCTTCCTATACATATCTCTGTGTGTGTATGTGTAGTTACACATACATATATATATATATATATATATATATATATATATATATATATATGTGTGTGTGTATGGATCTACTTCATTTGCCCTAACTTCCGATTGACTGACACCCATTTGCCCGAGACCAAAATAAAAAAAATTTCATTTCATTTGACCACACACTTTTTGACACCGACACTTCATTTTATTAGTATTATTGGGGCAAGAATGCCTTCCCCATGGAGTTCACTGTAGTGCAGTTGTGGAGGTATAGTATATATAGTTGGGGGGGGGGCCCTCCATGATGGGGGTGGGGGGTGGGGGTGTCATATTATATTGTTTAGTTTTGCTTTAATATTGTTTAGTAAAACAAAAGTGAGTGGGGGCTTCACCCCCACACCCCCATTGTGGGGGTTGTGCCCCCCACACCCCCTAACTATATATTCTAACTCCAGGGTCGCACTACAGTGGGCAAGGGGGCATATCACATTTTCTTGCCAATAATACTTGTCGGTCAAATGAAGTGTCAATCAAATGAAATTTCGGTCAAATGGTCTGGGATAAATGGGTGTCGATCAATCGGAAGTTAGGGCAAATGAAGTAGACCCACATATATATATATATATATACACACACACACACACACACACACACACATATATATATATATATATATATATATATATATATATATATATATATATATATATATATATATATATATATATATATATATATATATATATATATATATATATATACACACATCTATTTAGACACACACACACACACACACACACACACACACACACACACACACACACATGCTATTGTAACCTGATAGTAACTTTTTTGCTGACTGTAATGGGACTTTGTTACATTTTATTCACTGAGGAGCTTTTCTCCCCAGGTCTCTGCCAAAAATGAGCCAAAAGCTCAGTCAGACTAACACGGTTAACATATGTAAAATAAATAAATACATAAATAAATATATACAGCTACAAGTTTAAATACATTTCCTGTACTGTTTAATGACTGTGCTGGATGATATGTTTGTGAAAACATAAGGGTTATTTATTTCTGGCATAGCTTAGTGGTAAATCACTTTGGCTATGACATATAGCGTCGTGGGTTCAAGCCTTGAAGAGGTTGTTTATTTTGTTGCTGGGTAGAACAATGGCCATTGGATACAGAGTGATTAAGGCACTTTTAAGCAGTTGCAAGCTAACTTCTGGTTACAGTTTCTTATACTCAGTTAGCTTCTAAATTGCTTAACCTGTGTAGGCATTGCTTACCCCAATGCAAACAGGCTTAAACCTGCTTACTGCTGCTTAAAAGTGCTTACTCCCGCTTACCCCCGTGCTAATTTCCAAAAAAGGGTTGATAGGAAAGTGGTGAAAAAGGGACACAAAGAGGGAAAGACAGTAGGGAAAATAGCTAGGGATGTGCAGGAAGGGTGTAGGGAAGGTCCATAGCTGCCTATTTCTTCTGCAACAACAGCTGTGCACATAGACTGAATTTGGAGATAGATGTGGGCACTCATACACCTGAGAGAGGGGGCGGACAACAATAATATGTTGTTTAGCCAATTAGACCAGATTACATGTGTCCAGTAGACACGTGTGCGAAATGGACAGCTATGTATGGGGCGAGATTTTTTTGGGGGGACAGATTGCCCTTTTTTTCAGGTGAGAGTGGGATGTTGGGGAGGGATAGTAGGTATATTTGGGGAGGTAGGTTGGGTAGGTTAACAGACAAGACCAACAAGATGAATACAGGGGTGGTATATGACACATGTGGGGGGTAAACACTTTGATGAGAAAGGGTGTTGGGAAACCAGAAGCCCATGAGCCCCCTAGTGGAAACAGTGGGACTGAGGTCCTCACCCATGGGCAGTCACCACTGCACCTTCACAGCCCCGAAGGTGGCTGTGCTGGGGGCTGAGTAGGAGGGCCAGGCTGACCCTCTAGTTGCGACACACGGCCCTCAGGCTGGCATAGCAGATCTCCGACCTTCCTGCGGAGCTCGCTACACACCACGACCCAGACCTGGCGACAGGTGACAGTTTCCCATCTGCACCCACTCCAGGGGGGGGGGGTGAGCCCCATCCCCTGAGGTGGTTCCACCTGAAGGTGGTGCAGGACTAACAGATGAAGAGGTCCTGGGTTGGGCCCCAGATGTGCTGGTGCCTGGTGCCACGGCCAGCTGAGGTGGGATAGGTGGGTCCGCTGGGACCGGCCTTCCCAAACGTGCCATGGTGTTTAAATTTTATCAACATATGTGGGTTAGTAATAGTGAACACATTCCAGGATTAGGTATAACAGCATGCAAAGATATTCCCATTAACCCAAACACCAGATATGGAACAGTTGCATAGCAAACAGAACACATGCATATATGGGACCACAGTGGTCATTACAACAGCATGCAGGTACATTGATGGCAGCATGCCACCAATGTGGGTGTATTTCAACATAGCACATGCCATGTTCCAACTGTAGAGTTAATTCAGTACATACCAATTGAGTTGTGTATTTAGTTTATTGTTGCAGTTATGGTGGGGGAGGGGAAATATGTCAATTATCAACTAGTATATTCCTGTAGTTCGCATTACTTTCCTAGTCAGTGCTGTGATCTGTACCTTACAGGTATTAGTACACTACCCTATTGCCTTAGTTTGGACAGTGGTATGGTTGTCGACAACTATATACATGAACTGGTTTTACCTGCAGTATACACCTCTTACCTGGTATACCTGTGGAGGTATTGTTTGTTAACACTACCTAACTGTTTCTACACATACTCCCAGATTCCAGGTTGATGTTATGTACATACCTGTCCATCTCTTTTTGCATACTCTCTGAGCATGTCTTCACCACATGCAGGTGAACCGGGAAATATTTTGATTATTGCCCTCTTAAACCTTTAGTGACTTGTACAATGACAGGTTTATTTTATTTGACATTTTCCAAATATGTACAGGTCTGACAGTCAGTTATATGACATGAAATGCTGCCTACATGTCAGAAATTAGCACACTGATATGGCAGGGTAGCAGATATGGGCCGAATAACTAGACATTCTGGACATTTCTGTACACTTGTGGGGTATGCTTCTGCATACAGCTTACTACCACTCCCAGGATTCCAACCATGGCTGTGTCTACTAAAAATAAAACACTGTCCATCACAGTTGAGTGTGCTACATAGGTATTGCTGTGTATCTCTTGTCTGATTTCTGTCTATAATTCTCCTGTGGTTTTACATTCCGACCTTGTAATTACAACACTCTTATACAGGATTTCCTAGACAGTTGTATTAAGTAGCACAGTGTGGGTGACAGTGATGAGTAATACCTTATTATTCTGAGCAACTGCAACACTAACAATGCCATACAATACCAAAGTAAACAGTACCAGTACAGGATATCAATGTTTTATTTATAGGCACAGTGTTTGTATCTGACAGACCTGTGGGAGCAATGTTTGTTAGCATTACCTGCATGTTGCCACATAAATTACAAGTTTCCACATTAGCATTATGCACATACATCTCACTCTCTTACTGTACACACTCTGGTCACAGCTTGATAACATGGGGGTCAAGATGGGACATACTTGGCTACTTACACTCATAACATTTTAGGGGGGTTGCTAGAGTGTTGTTATAGCTGCCTGACAATCAGTTGTATGTCTTGTTTTCTGCCTAAATGTCTGGGATCATCCCATTGATTTGCCAAGGGGACAGGGTGACAGGCAGCAGCTATGGGCCAATTTACTGGACATTTCTGTATACTTGTGGGGTATGATTCTGCATACAGCCTACTACCACTCCTAGGATTCGAACCATGGCTGTGTGTGCAAAAATACAACAGTTCACATCGCAGTTGAGTGTGTTATTTGGATTTTGTTGTCTGTTTTTCAGTGTTTTTTGTCTAAGTCTCTCTCAGTTGTACTATTTGACCTCTTGGGATTACAACAGTCATATACAGACATTCCTACACAATTTATTTATGTAGCACAGTGTGGGTAACAGTGCTTACTATAACAGTACTGTTAAGTGATTGCAACTCTACATTACCATATGATACCAGAGTGAATACATGCAGTCCAGCAGTTAGACCTTAATTTTCAGGCTATTATTCTTTTATTTACATACAAATGATATGAAACTCTTTCTGCCCTATTCTCTGGTGTATGCAGTACATGCCTTAAACAATACCGGTTTTATACAGGCAATTAACTTACTACTACTTTTAGATTTATTTCCTATGACAGTATATGCGAGTATTACTAACCTGCCTCACGTTGCAACCACTGCAGTCTACAGCCATGGGCTTCCTGGTTCACAGCCCCCTCACCTGCCGCTGTAAAAGACATAAGAGGAATATTTAGCCATACCTATCCATAATATACATGAGCTGGCAATTATTAAACAGGTAGTGGACTGATACACGCATCTGGGACATCCCCTGTCCTCCTAGCCTCTTGGATCCACTGATCCAAGAGATCCCCCTTTCTCTGCTTCAGGTCGGCATAGTGATGCCTGACCTGCTCATCAGTTTGGGGTATGCCTGTGGCACTGGTGAGGTCATGGGTGAGACAGTCCCAGGCTTCCGCTTTGTATTGAGAATCCTGGTACTGGCCCTGCAGCAGTCTCTGGTCATGGTCTTTCACAAGGAGTCCTGCCATGACTCTGGACTCCTGGATGCCCCTGCTCTGCGCCTGAAAGCGCACACCCTCTCCCATTCCAGACATAGTGCCTACAAGGGGAAGCTACAACCAGTTATGAGATGTATTCCTACCTGTTGGCTTTAAATAGGGCCGGTTTCCCACATTTTGCCATGATTGGATGGTTTTGAAAATGCTAAGCTGTGGGCAAACCTGCTTACCTAAGGTTGGCATTGCTTAAAGGGGTATACCAATGAGCAGACTGAGTTAACTGGCCTACACATTGCTTACACCTACTAAGCTGGGCTGTGCAATGCTTAGCATTGCTTAATATTTAATTTGCATTATATTTGCATTATGGCAGTGATTTATTATTCATTACATGTTATATATGTGTTTGGTATCCATGATTCATGTGTACATACACTATATGGGGTCCTTGTGTTTATTAAAGGATTTCAACACTTTATTACAATGACACCTCACATCTGGGCTTAATGCAGTACTCCAGTTCACATATTTATGTCCTGTAGTAGGTTATACAATATAAAACTGCATATAGATTCCTTTCACATGTTCAGGTTGTATTTCCTATAGCGAGGATCTGTTTTGTGATACCTCAATTTTATGTACTTCTGTGATGGCTTAGTGGTTAACTACTGTGATTATAGTGTACAGAGTCCTGGGTTCAAGACCTGAAAAGGCTGTTTATTTTGTTTCTGGCCAGAACAGCGGCTGTTCCATACAGAGTGATTAAGGCACTTTTAAGCAAATTTAAGCGGGTTTGCGCAGGTTTGTGTGAAGGTAAGCAGTGCTAACCTCTGGTTAAATATGCTTACAGAGTGTTAGCTTTGATATTGCTTAACCTGGTGTGCGCACTGCTTACCCCTACGCAAACAGGCTTAAACCTGCTTACTACTGCTTAAATATGCCTACTCTTGCTTACTAATGTGTACTCCTGCTTACCACCGCACTAATTTAAACAGTAATGTCTAATGGTTCTTGGGAAGGTGGTGGATTTGGAAACTGTATGGATTTATCATTCATTACACATTTTACCTTCCATTTGTATCCCTGGTTCCTGTGTACATATGCTGTATGGGGCACTTGTGATTATCTGTGAACCTTACAACATTATGACAATGACACCTCACATCTGCATTTCTAATGCAGTACTCCAGTTCATAAATATTTGTTATGTCGTAGTTTATGCAACAAAATCAACTGATCATAAAGTGATTTGACATGGAAAATGGATTGTACTGGAGTGGGACCCGAACCGGGAATGACTGCTCGTATGGTGAATGCCCTGCCCACTACACTATTGCTGTGTTGCTTCATTTGCATATATCTTGCTTTTTATCCTCTTGTGCCATTAAGCTGCATTAACCATAGCTAAGCGATGGGCAAACCCGCGCACCTACGGTTAAATTTAATCTTTTTATAAAAAAAAAAAAACTTCTTTATATTTAATGTTTTAACTATCACTATTGTAAACTTGGGGGGATGTTGCTGGAGGTATGCGAACACCTATGAGTGGTCTCGCTCATGCTTATTCATACACTGCTGTTCATTGCAGGGGCGTGTATATTCTGAGAGCTCTGCTCTCAGACACGCCCCCTGCACTCATACACCCTCCATGTCCATTTAGGAACTCAGGCAACACGCCTTCATTAATATGTATGGCACACTGCCGTCCTGCTCCTAAATGGCCGCTTCCGTGCGGGACTAAGCTAGTCCTGCATGGAAGGATAGTGAATCCGGGGGCATATTTATAAACATTTAAAACCTAAACTACATCTGAAAAGAACATGGACAAGAGTAGTGTTTACACACATTTCAAATAAATGATTGTCAATAAAATGATGCTCTGCAGTAAATATATAAACTGGCGTAAAATTAAATGCAAAGGTATGAACAGCAATGCATATATTTGTATTTAACAAGGTAAAGGGTCAATTTTACTGTGGTGTGCAGCAACAAAAAAATTAGTATTATAAGCACACTAAATGCAACAAAAAAACAGTATTATGTATGGATGCAAAACATAGTAGAAGAATATAATAACTTATATGAAAGTAAATATAAATGTTAAAATTATCAAGCAAGTCTGCACATTAATTCTAAGGTGAAACAAATAACACAGCCCCGTGGGAGAATTTCGTTCTACTTAAAACACAGATATGATCAAAAGTTAAAGATGTTAAAAGACATTGATATGGCATGAAATATTACACTTTGCATGCCGTGGGTATCACCCATAGTTGCACTACTTAAGCTTGAATGACCTAATGAGGCAGGCATCTGCACAAGAACCCAAAGTCCCTGAAATAAGCAAGCCCCAAAGCAGAGAAAGTGGATATCAGCCTTCGCACAAAACTTTGTAATGGACCTCCTCCACTGGCTAAGGGAAGGGATGAATCTGCACAGTAGAATTCACATTTAAATGTGGCCAAGAGATAGTCCGACAGCCACCCTAGAGAATATGGGGCACAAGTCAGGAACCATACGGTGCTGCTCCTAAAAGAAGAGGTGAGTAGGAGAACCTCAAAGGAAAGCTTGCTCAAAGCACAGCAGAACTCTGTCAAACCTGAATGCCAATCCTATATCTAATACAAATAGTTCTGAATAGGCAGACAAGACTCCCCATAAGCCTCCATCCACTAACAACACATGGTGGAAGGTACCCAAAAAGATGCAAGCAACCAAAAAGACAAAAACATCCAGGCTCATGAAGCCAAAATGGCCTCACACTGTGACAGAAAGCCTAAAGAGGATGATTCTGCCTAGGGAAGCATAACTTTCTGAAAGGGTCAATACTCAGGTTGAAAGACTTAAGCTGCCCCACCACCAGGGGGTGCTAAATGACTGAAAAAACAGTAAGCCACAGCCCACATCTTCGGAAAGAAGATGTGGAAAGGGTTTGCTGTCCTTAACCTCCCAACAAAGATAAAGACCTTAACTGCAATGGGACTGAGAGTCTCACAAACCAACTCTCCCACTAAGGTGGTAGTGGGCAGCTTACCGAAAGGCCTGGAAGAATAGTCTACACCAAGTATCTCAAGGTCCCCCACACTTTCCCAAGCAGAAGGGACTGGATGGAAACCCATATGTAAAGAGGTCTTCAGACAAGGGGAGGGGACAAAAAACTCTACTTGAGAAGCAGAGCAGACTCCACAATCCCATTTGGCAGTAGATCTTGTGCTTCCTCTCTGGCTCCCTCACAGAGAACCACAGTACTGTGGCTGAAGTAAGATCAACCAAAAATGGATCTCCCTACCAAGCTCTGGGAAGTGGCTTCCTCTGAAACTGTTAGGACTGTCCGCACCACTGTTTATGACTGCACAGGGAATTATCAGCAATTATAGGTTGCTACAATAGGAATTTCAAGACACCAAATGGCTTGACCCAGGGGTGCGAGTCAGTGGAATTTTTTGAATCACATGACTTACATGTCTGGAAAAGCCTCCCCCCACAACCACCAGGAGAGTAAGAACTCAGTCAGTGGAAAGCTGAAATCTCCAGCATGGAGGAGCATCTAGCAATCGATTAGTCATTAAGCATGGAATAAAGACCATGCCCAAATATCCCACATCCGTCAAAAGGAAATCCTGCAAAGGTCAGTCTTAGTCATTTTTCAAAGAGTGATGAATGCAGACAAGTCAAGTAACACAGACACACTCCCTTGTTCACAGTGTTAACAAGCACCAAAAGCAAACAGTAGACCCCTAGAAACATGGAGTGCACCAGCATGACAGTTTTCAGGATGAAGGTAAGATCCACCCATTCCAGACTCTGGAACGAGCTCCAGATGGCCAGGGAATCCTCAAAAAAGATGACCTGAAAGATGGACAAATGCACTTTATAGGTGAGGGCCCTAAGCCATCAGTGTGGCAGAAGAAAACACCTTCTTGATGGTTATATCCTTTTCTCAGGACATAGTTTGTCAGATGTTAAACAAAGAAGTGCATGGTTGGAACTGTTACATTCAACTCATGATGGAAAAGAATTCAGCCTTGGAATGGAGACACAGCTTTTCACTCCAGTCTTCAGGAGGACAGCACAATGCACTAACCATGCTGAAGAGCAGCAACAGAGTAAGTATGTCTACAGGTTTTCAGGATGACATCAACAAAAGCTGGCTCTATGGAATGACTCACCATGATGCTTAACGAACATATACCCCAGCACCCCTTCATGCCCAGGAACAAGCAAAAGCCTAGGCACAACAGGTCTCATTAAAGGCGGCTTCATCCCAGGATAAGTTAGAGGAACGCATATATTTAAGGGTTTGTTTAACTTAGAAACAAAGACTTGCATACTTCTCTCCCCAGAGAACCAATAGGAAGGATACACTGAACTCCTAACTAATGGAATTGAATTGCATCAGGACCAATGGGGTGAGAGCTTGATTAGTGAGCATGAAGAATGAGGATGAGCAAGACTCATGTCTTTACCAAGGATGGTATCTTAAATGGAGAGGCCTGTGCCCAACAAGGTCATGGCATTTAACCAAAATCCTTATTACTAAAGTCCAACACCCACATCTCCAGCCCAGCAAGAATCAAACACCCAACCTCTAAAGGCTATGTTAGGGATCCTGGTGGAAAACTCTGTGATGCTTCTTTGTCAAAGGCCAACTAACCCAAAGGGAGTGGGTGGAACCTAGGAAAAGAAATCTTGGCTTAAAAAATCCCCAAACAGTGACCAGGTGGCTTAAGGGGCAACTCTCCATGATCATTCTGGACACAGAACCAAGCCAAATAGCTGGGAAAAAAAGTGGTGCGAACATCCTGGGATACATCCCCCTTGGTGTGAGTTAGTAGTACACCACTCCCATACTTCAAGTCCACTTTGGAGATGGGAAACTACAAAAGAATCAACTCCCACCAATCAAGGGTGACATATACCACTAGGAGACCTAAGATACCTCAGACCATGCGAGTTCACCTCTAGGAGGCAATGACTCCAGACAGACCTTTAAGCAAAACCTCCAGAAGAGTAATATGGTTTGTGTTTTATTTGTTTTAGTATGTACTTGTGCTGGTATATAATAAGTGTTGGTATCCTGTGTGTTTTCAATATTTTGAGTTTCAGTATTTTGAGTTTTCAGTATTTTGAGCTTTAGAGATTTTGGTCTCAGTATTTTGAGTTTAGGGATTTTGAAAATCAGTATTTTGAAGTGGACCCATATATATACATATATATATATATATATATATATATATATATAGATATATATATATATATATATATATATATGCACACACACATATATATATATATATATATATATAGAGAGAGAGAGAGAGACAGAGACAGACAGATAGAAATCTAGGTATATATATATATATATATATATATATATATATATATATATATACGTGTGTGTGTGGGTTCCTATGAGTTAAGCGACGTCGTTCCATCGACAAGGCAGATGGACTTCAAGTAACCGAAGCGTGAAAGGCGAAACCTGAAACCAACGTGAGTTAACCGAGCGTCAAAGGCGAAACGAAATGAGCGAAAGTCAGTCAATCGACACCGACGGAGGTAAGCGAAATGTGTAAGGGATGTGTATGTATGCAGTAGTGAGACGTTAGGGTGCGAAAGGTAAGTGTCATGTACACGGTCTGTGGGGATGGGGTGGGTTAAGTGAGTTAGGGTTAGAACGGGTAGGTAAGTGTGTAGTAGTGATATCTTGTGGGTTAGGGGTGGGTTAAGTGAGTTAGGGTTAGGGCTCGGTCGGTAAGTGTGTAGTAGTGATATCATGTGGGTTAGGGGTGGGTTAAGTGAGTTAGGGTTAGGGCTTGGGTTAGGTGAGTGTCTTGAGTACGGACCTTAGGGTTAGGCTTTGGGTCAGGGTTGTCGATAGGTGTGTATGTCAGGTTTAGTGTTGCTTTGGTAGGAGTTTGGTTTGCTTGTGTTGTGTGTGTGGTGTTTGGAGTGGGGATCCGTTTTGTTTTTTAATTATTGTTGTTGTGGTGTGGAGTGTATGAGGTGTATATGGTAGGTAGCAGCGCGAGTATGTATGTAGTTGTGTATGTGTTTTTGTGGTAGTGATTGTACTTGCAGGTATGTGTTTAGTGCTAGTATGTAGTTTAGACTTGTCGGTTGAGTGAGTTTCGTTCATGTTAGTTTTCGTTGTTTTGACGTGTCGGTTAATTGAAGTCCGTCTGCCGGCTGTCGATGGAACGAGGTGTCGTTTATCTGATATGAACCCGTGTGTGTGTGTGTGTGTGTGTGTGTGTGTGTGTGTGTGTGTGTGTGTGTGTGTGTGTGTGTGTGTGTGTGTGCATTTATAGATCTCAAAAGACTCCTTATTGTGACAAGCTTACTTGGCAACTTTTTTCTTCCTTTCAATTGTATTTTACTGGT
Source organism: Protopterus annectens (assembly GCF_019279795.1). NCBI lineage: Eukaryota > Metazoa > Chordata > Ceratodontiformes > Protopteridae > Protopterus > Protopterus annectens. Next base: position 391,714,981 of record NC_056740.1, on the reverse strand, counting down.
ACTATAAGAAGGAGGCCAACCTAAGACTCATACACTTATCCCATGCCCATCTATTCATTTTTTTAACACAAAACAAGACAAATTGCTGGTGAGCTAATCTGTTAAGAATCCTGATCTGGCAGATCTCAAGGCAGAACAGTCAACATCACGTCAATTAAATCTGTTTGCTCACCTAACAGAAACACATACAAGCATAAACTGGTGCTGCAAAAATGTCATGGGTTAGGGATATTGAATCCAACCCAAGCCCGTGTTTGAACATTTTACTGCTTACCCCCACCTTGCACCAATACTTCTATTGCTCCCAGCAACCCCTTCTCTTGGATCTACCAACCTTCAGTTTGATGATCTTAGTACTGGGAAAATCATTAATAAGCGAGAGCTGTCTGATTTTTTGCTGAGTATTCAAAACACAGATGTGGTAGAGGTAGAGAAGGCCTGTTCTTAAAAAAAGAAGAAGCAGTGGATCCATATGTGCCACTGGCAACTCACGTTTAGGAATGGACTTGGACTGCTTGGACTGAGGAGGATAGCATGAAGTGGCCATAGCTGGCTGTCCTGTCTCTGGAATTAGACCAGGAATCTCACAGGCCACAGATGACTATGGGAAAGTAGAATAATTTTCTTTGGCGGGTATGCAGATGCATGCACCAGGTGAGTTGATGTCACAGTGTGTCACTCCTCTGAGGGTAGGGATGCTGACTGGCTGTTGCTGCTAAATGAAGGCTTTTTCTATCCTCTCCTGTTGATTGCCCTTCCATAGGTCCTCATTGCCTGGGTCTTAACAGTTATGCCATATAGCTAACTTCCTGAGGCGTCAGGGTACCATAGAGCTCTCATTTAAAGAAGCCAGAATTGTAGCACCCTATGGAAGAGAGGTCATTGATTTGGGGTAATCAATTTTTGGGCTTTCTGCTCACTCTGTACAGCCCTACATCCTATGAAATATTGGAACAAAAAGACCACGAATGGTCAATGAATTCTTGGTACTGGGCACAGACTAGCATCAGGACAGAATGACTGAAGTATTTTTTTTTTTTTAATCCTCACAGAGCAAGGTTACAACTACATTCTACATAACTACACATACTGCCCTGGAAAGTTCATCAAGTCAAAGCAAACTTAAGCATTCAGTGTAAACAGTGTTTGCTTTAATAAGGAATACTCTTATTCGAACACTGGCGCTTGTGATACATAGGTGTATCAATTTCTGCATTCAAGAATTCTGGAGAAAGACAAAAATAATGGGGATCTAGAACCCAAAATCAATGACAACATATTCCTGTATTTCACTTAGAACAAGTTTTGCATCAACATGAATCTTCTGAACACTAAGTAACATGAAACTCTGAGGTCTAGCAATATCAACAGGGATTTACAAAACAAAATCAAAACTTTTTAGGTGGGACTGGTCAGAAATATGAGGAAAAATCAAGAACATTTTGCAAAACCAGGGACAGTTAAGACATATTGTTGCTAGCACCAAAAACAAAATGTTGTCTCTTTAGATGGGAATCTACACAAACATGAATCAGGGAGAAGATAGGAAAGTTACATTTTAGCTGTGTGAGGGATGGAATCATAGGGAAAGACTGTACAGTTCATCAGTAATTATTAAGTTTGAGTCCAGGGGACCATTGAGGAACCTAGCCCAAATTCACAGTTGCCTGCAAGAATTGCCTGGGTAAGTGACTTACTCAAGGTAATACTGTAGGCAAATGAGGGAATTGACTCTGTACCACAGGAACTATAGCCCACAGCCTCAACCCTCTGGACCAAGTGCCAGACTCTGCTTGTTTTTTTTTCCTCATTATAAATTAATTACTGCATCAAGTTAGAGAATTATGTAACTTTAATGTAGACCTCAGCATAAAGGGAATATATATCGTCATTTTGTTTTTGTTCTACAATATTTGATGTTTGTTTCTTCCTTTTTTATATTCTATTAGATTAATCAATGCTCATTTCAAAGAATCAGTCTGACTTCACAGCCCCAGTGTACATTTTGTATGAAATATGTTAGAATATTTATTCTGTGATGACTGTATGAAGCAAAGTTGAAACTGTCCCTGATTTCACAGATTGCCCCTAACTTCATCTTATGTTTTTGATCTGTGCCTCCTAAAATGTTTGGTTTTATGGCAAATTGTTGAGGGTTGCAGTCTTTAAAAGAGGGAAAGGAATGATTGGCTATGGATGAAAACAGCTTTCCATTTTGTTGTTTGCTCATTTTAAAGTGTGGCTTTATAGGACGTAGTGTATATTTATATAAAATGCATTGAAATGTTTATTTATTTATTTGTTTATTTATATATTTATGTATTTATTCAGTCATTCATTTTATTCCGTTTTCTCTTAATTGACCAGGTTAATTCAAGATGAATATGTGAAGCAAAGTTAAAATTGTCCCAGGTGTTTCCCTTTTGAAATGTCACCACTGCAAATGGCAATTCCAGACACACCAAAAAAACAGACCAAAAATGCAAGAGAAGGGTGATTATCAAATATCCCTCTTCTCCTTTAAACTTGCTTTTTCAGGGAGCAAGCCTCCCACAACCCCTAAACCTGTATGTGCCTCTTTGGAGAAAAGGGAATATTCAGATAAATGGTCATCTCGGACTTAATATATGCAAGCCAGTTTTTTGGCCATTTAGTCTCCATATTTTGGGACTCTCAGAAGTGAGTCCCATCATTTCAAATAGTTACTGTACCTAGCTTTGCCTTTTTGCTTTTTGGTCACTGTGCTTCATAAAATTAATGTATTTATGAAAAATCATTAAGGATTACAGTGTCTAAATGGAGTGGGGGGGTCTGATTCTCTTGTTGGCTCATTTTTAAAGTCTGGCTAGACAGGAATAATGTGCATTTATATAAACTACTTTGGAATATTTATTGCCCTGCAAGTCTTTATATTACGTTGAAACTGTCACGAATTTCACAGAACGCTACTGATTTTGCCCTTTGATTTTTAGTCTGTTTCACATAAAATCTGTGACTTTCTGACAAATCATTTAGGACTACAGTCAGTACATGTTGACAGATGTTTGATTTTTTTTCAGATTTCATATCCTTTGGAAAATATATGACAATGCAGAAATTGCTTTTTTTCTAACAACTTTCTAAGTAAATACGAGTAATATTTAAAGTATGTTCCTATCTTGAGGTTGTGTTACTCATTATTTTATGTTTGTTCCTGGTTCTTGCACTAATAAGTTGAGATATTTTAACACAGTCAGATAAGGCTTGCTTTATATTTTATTTTATTTTAAATTTATTAATCAGGATAAATCACAACTGAGCAGTTTTATTATTAGCCTGGGTAGGAGAAGAATGATGTACATTTCAGAACAACAACAACAAAAATAAAAACAGTTCCCCTGGATTCAGCAAGCCCTGCACAGCGTGCAGGACTAATGCAGGAGCTCCAGCAGGCAATATGTCTGTCGTGCAATCCAGGAATAACCTGTAAGGACGTGCACGAGTGCTCCTGCACTAGTCCTGCACGGACTCAGCCTCTGTATGCAAATTACCCCATTTGCGGGAGAAATCGATGCAAATGAGGTGAATTTGTGATCCAGGAAGCTGGAAACTGGTCGTGCAGGACTAATGTAATCTGCAGAAATGTACTCCACCACTAACGGAGTACATTTCTCCAAATTACAAAACGGAGCCATGACAACCCCAAATAAAGGGTGGATATCATGTAGAAAGCATGCCAATGGCCAACTACAAGGCCATTGGCATGGAAAACATTTGCAAAAATAAAAAAATCAACTTTTATTAATTTTTTGCCAATCTCGGCAGTTTAAGTTTAGGGCAGCAGCACGCAAATGGGATCAGGCGGAAAATAAGAAAAAAAAAACATAAAAATAAGCATTCTAGGCTCAGTGTGGGACATGTAACTATGCATCAGCAGGCAATCCTGTGCAAATGAGGGGAAAGATACGGAATCCCAGATTTCCCCCGCATGCTAGTCAGTACCCAACAGTGTAAGAGCAGGAATAGCTTGGTGCAAGCCTAGAAGTTAGCTGACATCATAGGGGGGTGAGTCAGGCATACTGTAAGCAGATGGGAGCCCTGTGGCACTGGTTTGCTCTTAGCTTAGCAGAGCTAAGCAAGGGGGGGTGTCAAAGGCTGCCTAGCACTCTTTACATTGCCTAAGCGGGTGTGCGTGCAGCGCACCAGGTTTTAAAGGAAAAAAAAAAGTAAACCAGGAAATAGCAGCTCTGTGCACATTTGAGCCCTGTGTTTGTGTGGGGCATCCCTGGGCTTAAGCAGGAAGGTAATGGCAAGGGAAAACAGCAGTAGGAAGGTAATCTAGGAGAACTAGCATAGCTGGCAGGTGAAATGTATCAGAATCAGCCAATTACATAGGCAGCAGACCATCCCAGCCCAGAACACTATTATAAACTATGCAAACACCTTTCCCACTAGTTTTTCCCATACTCTATACCACCGGTGTATACAAGCGGGGAAATTTTAACAAACAAAACAACAAAATGATAGGGGCTGCAATAGCTATCATACAACAACATGTGGAAGAGGCTGAGGGTGGTGAGGATGTGAATGCTGTCGACCAACCCACAGTGAGGAGATGGAGAAGAGTGTACAGACCCAGGGTAACCTACCAGCAGCTACATGAGCTGGAGATAGTGGAGTGCTATAGGGTGGACAGGGACTTCCTACAGCAAATTGTTGAGCTGTGACAGCCACACCTGCATCTGATACACAGAACTAACAGAGGGTACCCATCCCAATGGATACCAAGGTATGTGTAGGCCTAAAAATACTAGCTGCAGGTATCTTACAAAGGCCAACTGGGGATATGATGGGGATCTCACAGGCATCAGCATCCAGGGTACTCCACCAGTTCCTGGATGCCATGTCAGCACATGCAGGTGAGCACGTATATTTCCCCAACACCCGTGAGGCATTGGCCATCAGTATGCATCTGTTCCACCAAATAGCAGAATACCCTGAGGTAGTGGGTGCTATAGACCGCACGCACATATGCATCAAAGCACCACCCAGTGAGCGAGGTAGGGTCTACATCAACCATAAGGGCTTCCCCTCCATCAACTGCCAGGTCGTGTGTGATGCCCAGTGCATAATAATGAATGTGTGTGCTGGCTGCCCTGGAAGCTCTCACAATTCCCACATCTGGCATCTGACGCAGCTGCACCAGATATTTGCCAATAGGGACATTTCTTATGTTCACCTAGTGGGGATGCTGGTTACGCACTGGAGCCGTGGCTGATAACATCCATCAGAAATGCACACACACCTGAACAAGAACTCCATAATGAGGCACATGCACAGACCAGAATTATAATAGAGCATGTGTTTGGGATGCTCAAGTCACAGTTACGGTGCCTGGACACATCTGGTAGAGCCTTGCAGTACTCACCAGCTACATGTACCCAAATTGTCATCGTATGTTCCATGCTACACAATATGATCCTGCAGAAACAGCTGCAGCAAGAACAGCATGGGGCAGGGCCACACAGCCCCCCACCATTGCCAAGGCCTGTACAGGCAGAGAGTGACTCAGAGGAGGAACAACCTGAGCCTGCCCCAGTAGGCAGAAGGAGGCATGCCTAGTATGCCCTGGCCTTGGCAAAGAGGCAATGCATGGCACATACACTGACACAGGAGGGACCCAGGGAATGACACCTCTCTCTGACTTGCACATACAGTAAAAGGGATGCCAAACATGACACTACCTGCACACAACCATGTGTAGGGAGTGTACTATGTGCATCCGACATAGGCAGCCCTTCAGCACCACCCTCAATACCGGCACACCCACAAGGTAAGTCACGCAACCTACCAATTGCCGAATGTAGTAGTATGTGTTGTTACCTGTATCTATGGTATGGATGTGAGCATGCAAGGGAACTGGGTGGCTGAATGTGATGCTAGCAGATAGTAGACACCTATAGTGGCAGCATGAGATCTGTAACAAATACAGGTGTCACCATAGTAGCCAGTACTACACGTGGTAACAATGACACACACATGCCAGTCAGGGAGGTTCACATACCCAACAACAGTCACAGCCAGCAGGACAGGTGTAGACAAAAACAAACAAAGGCTGTGCTAAGGCCACTGAATGATGCCTATGGGTAACCTCCCTCCAGGCCTATACAGACAGACTACATCAGGTCAGTCAGTAGGATGTTAGTTCTGAAGGGTAGGAAGTCAGGAACTAATATGTAGGTCAATGAAATGTAGGACCTGTAGTACACTGCCATGCCTCTAGTCAGACCATAAACTAATCTCACTGGATATTCACATCCCGATCCCACCCCCTGCCCAGAAAACCACAGTGAAAAACTTCTCTAAAGCAAATTTCACACTCCTCAAAACCGAGGTGGAATCCTTCAAAGCCCCCGGGCCTGTGGAAAATACGGCCCAGACCGCAGAATCCTTTATAAACGCATTCTATGAACACTTTCAGGAATGCATGGATCATGCGATCCCAAATAAAACCAAGACCCAGTCCTCCAAAGGCAGACGTCCTGTCTGGTGGACCCCAGCCATAAATAAACTATACAATAGAAGGAGGAAGCTACTAAATGATAGAGCAAAATCCCCAAAAGGGAAGGCATCACTGATCAGTATTAGCAAAAAACTACGGGCACTCATAAAATTGTCTAAGGCCAGCTTCGAGAGAAAAATTGCACAGGACACTAAGAATAATCACAAGGCTTTCTTTAGTTATGTTAGGGAACCTGGGTGGTAATTCCCAGATATGCTCAGAATTAGTCCAAAATGACAAAAAATACAGTGAACCCACAGACATTGCCAACATCCTAGCTGACAGGTTCAGCGCAAACTTCTGTCCCCCCTCCCCACCAAAAGAGCAAATATCTATCCCAGCAGAGTGCTGCCCCCCTGACATCTCAGATGCTCAGGTAAGAGCTGCCCTCTCCAAAGCAAAAAACACAGCATCAATGGGACCAGACGGTGTCCCAGGCTGCGTCCTACATGAACTCCAAGAAGAGCTAAACCCAAACATAAAACTACTGCTCAATCTCAGCCTTACTACAGGATATGTGCCCAAAGAGTGGCGTACAGCAACAGTGGTCCCTCTCCATAAAGGTGGTGCCTCAACGGATCCTGGAAACTATCGCCCCATAAGCCTGACTAGCTTGGTCTGCAAAGCTATGGAAAGGATCATCATGGACTTCATAAATAAAGATATTGGGGACCTACAGACACTGGATCTTACCCAGTTCGGCTTTGTTAATGGCAGATCCTGCCTCTTAAACCTGGTTGATTTCTTTGAAACAGTCACCAAGGCCATTGACGAGGGGAAGGTGGTCCACACAGCCTACCTGGACCTTGCAAAAGCCTTCGATACAATACCCCACTCGGGCATTATAGATAAGCTCACCAGCTTAAATATAAACCCCTATGTCACTAGATGGATTGCAAACTGGCTCAAGGACAGAACCCACATGGTTAGAATTGTTGGAGCCATGTCAGACTCCAAACCAGTTACAAGTGGTGTCCCACAAGGCTCAGTCCTGGGACCTCTCTTGTTCGGTATATATTTCTCGGAGGTACAGGCCAACACGGAAGGACTGTGGCTGACCAAGTTCGCAGATGACTGCAAACTGGGTGCCATAATTGACTCTCCGGCCGACACAAGCATCCTCCAAAGGGCCTCATAGAAACCGACAACTGGTGCCAGTGCCATGGCCTCAAGCTAAATGCCAAAAAGTGTATAGTCATCCCCTTTGGCAAAACAAAGTGGCCACAAATTACCACATAGGTGGTAATCCATTAAGTACAGAAGAAGTAATTAGGGACCTGGGGACCCAAGTTGATAGCAATCTCTCATTTGACAACCACGTGGCCAAAGTGGTTAGAAAAACATTTTATATAGTCCACCTAATCATGAAGGGAATCACATCTTGATCAGGGAGGTCATCGTGCCTCTTTACTCATCCCTCATCAGGCCCATAATTGAGTACAATGCCCTTTTGGGATGTACCTTATCAGACACCTGCAGCAACTGGAAAGACCCCAAAAGTACCTCACCAAGAGGATCAAAGGCTCAAACAGATGCCATATGCTGCCGGTTAAAGAAACTCCAGTTCTACTCAGTGGCATACCGCCTGTTCAGATGCGATCTGTGCCTGGCGTATAAAGCCATGTCAACCCAGAATTAATGGACATGCTGCACCTCAAAAATCCAAATCCCATCAAGCTACAGCTGGAGAGACTTGAACCTCAGCACTGAAATAAATAGGACATGCTGGAGGGACAGATTCATAACCCAGAGGCTCCCTTCACTCTGGAATAAAATCCCAGTCCAGGTTAGGCAGAGTCCCTCATTGACTCTCTTCAAGAGGAATCTTGATGAGTGGATTGGAGATCGTAGGTTTACCCCGGGTATCACTTCTGTGTCACTGTTAGACAGAGGCACAGTATACTAACCTCAAAAAAGGGCATAGCAAAATAAATTTAAAATGGGTGGTGAAAGCCAAACACATTCTGGCTAGGCTTATAAATGCCCTAGGGCAGATAGCCTACTATGAACCTATGAACCTATGATAGGTTAGAAAACATAATGAAATGGAGTACCTGACATATCAGTACAGTCATAGCAAATGTGTACTAGTGTCAGGTGTGCCCCTACAATCCTGTGTAGCAATGTAGAAACAGTCAGGTGTGCCCCCCGAATTCTATGTAGACAGTAGTAACAGTCAGGTGTGCACCCCCCAATCTTATGCAGACATGTAGTAACAGTCAGGTGTGCCCCCCCAATCTCATGTAGACAAGTAGTAACAGTCAGGTTTGCCCCCCCAACACTACTTAGACATGTAGTAACTGTCAGGTGTGCCCCCCCCAATCCTATGTAGAAATGTAGTACTGGTCTGGTGTGCCCCCCCAATCCGATGTACACACATTGTAACAGTAAGTTGTGCCCCCCCAGTCATATGTAGAAATGTAGTGACAGTCAGGTGTGCTCCCCCAATATTGTGTAGCAATGTAGAAACAGTCAGGTTTGCCCCCCCCCATATCCTATGTAGACATGTAGCAACAGTCAGGTGTGCCCCCCCCCAGTCCTATGTAGAAATGTAGTAACATGTATGTGTAGGTATAATGCCAGTGGAGCACAGATGCCCAGAGGTGGCCAAGGTGCACAGTATAGATTGTAGCATTTGCACAATATGCAGGAATGTGTGTGTTAGGTTGGTGTGTGTTTCATGTTGTGTGAGAGTGGTCAGTATGTATGCATGTTGAGGTATGACCTGGTGGCCATTGCCCACTACTGCTGATGACAGGGCCAAGTTCATACAACTGCAGTGCCAAAGACAATTCCACCAGTATAACACATGCTAGCAGTAAGCCATTGTAAATGTATGGTGGTAATATGTGTCACCATCTGAAATATTGACATGGCATGGCTGTTGCGCTATATATACAAGCAGTACATAGGGGAAAGTACCCCAAACATACAGTATATAGTGTGTAACTGTGAAATGGACACACCCTTGAAATCGTACATTCAGGTATGCATCACATTATCTGGGCCTGTTGTAGGGGATACTGGTGTCGTCTGCCCGAACACTTGCAGATCACAAAGGTGGTAGGACTGATGTATTCGGAAACAGTTGATGCACCTACACATGCCAGCATAACTGGAATGCCCCATGCATATTTGTGTATCAGATGCAAGTAGTGTCCATAGCACACATGCACCCAGCACACCCAAACACCACCCACAGGTACCTCTCTGGTCGTATCCCTGCTGTGGGGAATGGATGCAATATGACCCCACCTGTATATGGCAACAGGGAAAAAATGCAGCATGCAGTGCAGGTGTCCCATGCAGGTGTCTCCCTAGCTGTAGGTAGCACCCTGCCAGCATCCACACCACCTGATCAAGACTGATAGAAAGTATTGGTATAAGCACCTAGCACGCCTACCCTGTCAACACAGGGGAATATATTGTATAGTGGTGTGACACTGTAGGACTGACAGAATGCAATGGCCTGCCACAGCTGGCGTGCATCAATACCAAATGGCTTACAGCCCTCTGCCAAAGGCCTGTGTCTCACAAGTACTGCCAATGCATGTTATGTCATGGACACCCAAATAACAACATAACACACCCCACATAAGTCATATGCAAGTCCATGTGGACAAACCACAGTAACATGTCCACCATGTCTCACTGCATGAACTGTGGACCACCATCAAAAACCATCTGTGATGAGGTGATAACCTTAGGGAAAGTATCAGAGAATGTATGCATAATGTATGGAAGAGAATAGAATAACAGGGGAAATGGGCAGCATGGAATGTGCAAGGTCCGACACACAGCTGTGCACACACTATCCCTCACTGCAAACACATAAATGGGTGGCTACATACCTGCCCGTATACCACAATACAGGTAATGTCCTGACTCATGGCCCCTGCCTCTGGGTAACCTGTGTGAATCTGTATAGCGGTGAGGTTTTGCCACAGCAAGATAAGGCCATACTGTCATGTCGATGGATGTACAAGTATGGGATCCTCTGCCAGCACTGTACCAAGGTGCTGAACTGGATAAACAGACCCAGCAACAAGTGTCTGCAGCTCCCCCTCTGGAATGGCATAACTTACCATGAATATATAGGCGTCTGCCCACAATACCGGACACAGCTGCAGAATGTCCACCTGACAGTACATGAGGACATAAAACATCACAGTGTATAACAGTACACATCTGAATATCTCTGCTAACAGCAGTACCATGTAGCAGAAGCAGCACAGACACAATCACCTACAGTACACACTGTTCCCTGCACAGTTTGTCCCCCTATTGCCAAATGATCTACGGCTACCCTGCAGAAACAGATTGCTACCTGTAGGTGTACAACACAAAGGTCTGCACTGGACTACAAACTACCTGGAATGGATCCACACATTCAATACAGAAGGGCATACTGGGCATGCTCACACACTTAAACAAATGAAGCCCATTTCTGCAAACAACAGTGGACCATACATATCTGACAGTTGCAGATGTTAGTGCATACACTCCTCAGTATGCACCAGTCATGCTTTGCACACAAAGTGGATAGGAATATAGACATATATCCAAGGACAACACACTATAATAAGCCAAATGCAGGCATACATAGATGTGTGGAAGAGAGTGACTGTGACAAGGAGCCATCCATCATGAGGTCTGTCCCACCCAGCACACAGCCAAAAGGCTACAACCACATGATGTGTAAATGTCACTCACTGTAGACATTAGCCACCAGTATCTGTCAGCATTACAGACTATGTGGTGCAAGTGCTAGCTGTGCAACATGACTGCACAAGGCAGTAGTTATCTAGCAGCTGTATACACGTACCTGTGAAATATAACCCTGCGTGTGTCCGCATGTGGTGTGTCAACCTCTAGATGAATGGGTTATGGCCCATGCACACACACTGCCCTCCCCATAGCCCTACTATGGCAAGCCTGCTGAGGTCATCCACTTTGAAATACACCATTGGGAATGGAGTAGCCCTGTAATCTGTGGTGCATCCTAAAACCGAGTAATGCTATAGTGTAATAAGTTAGTTAGGTAGGTGTTCTAATACCAGAGATGGCAACTGCGTGCTTGTTTGTGTGTGTGTCCCTGTTTGTGTAGGGAGTGATGCTTTTTAGGCTAGTCACACTCACTACAATTCAAATGCCCTACTTTGGCAAGGCTGCTGATGTCATTCACTGTGAAATACACCTTTGGGAAGAATGTAGCTCAGTAATCTCTGTGGAGTGTCTTATAACTGCGTACTGCCGGAGTGTGATAAACTAGTGAGGTAGGAGTTCTAATCCCAAACATGGCATCTGTGTGTGTCTCTTTCTGTGTAGGGAACAATGCCTTTTTAGGCTAGTCACGCTCACTACAATTCAAATGCCCTACTTTGGCAAGGCTGCTGATGTCATTCACTGTGAAATACACCTTTGGGGAAGATATAGCCCAATAATCTCCATGGTGTATCCTATAACTGTGTACTGTTGTAGTGTGATAAACTAGTTAGGTAGGAGTTCTAATCCCAGACATGACAACTGTGTGTGTGTCTCTCTGTCTGTGTAGAAAGAAATGCTTTTTAGGCTAGTCACACTTACTACAATTCAAATGCCCTACTTTGGCAAGGCTATTGATGTTATTCACTGTGAAATACACCTTTGGGAAAGATGTAGCCCTATAATTGCATACTGCTGTAGTATGACAGACTAGTTAGGTAGGAGTTCTAATCCCAGACATGGCAATTATGTGTGTGTGTGTTTCTGTCTGTGTAGAGAGAAATGCTTTTTAGGCTAGTCACACTCACTACAATTCAAATGCCCTACTTTGGCAAGGCTGCTGATGTCATTCAGTGTAAAATATACCTTTGGGAAAGATGTAGCCCAGTAATGTCCGTGATGCATCCTATAACTGCATACTGGTGTAGTGTGATTAGCTAGGTAGGAGTTCTAATCCCAGACTTCACAACTGTGTGTGTGTGTGTCTCTGTCTGTGCAGGGAGAAATGTTTTTTAGGCTAGACACACTCACTACAATTCAAATGCCCTACTTTGGCATGGCTGTTGATGTCATTCACTGTGGAATACACCTTTGGGAAAGGTGTAGCCCAGTAATCTCTGTGGCATGTCCTATAACAGCGTAGTATGATATAGAACTCTGGTAGGGATTCTAGGCACACACATGGCAAGTGTGGATGCTTGTGTGTGTGTGTGTGTGTGTGTGTGTGTGTGTGTGTGTGTGTGTGTGTGTGTGTGTAGGAAACAATGCTTTTTAGGCTAGTCACACACACTACAAATTGAATGCCCTACTTTGGCAAGGCTGCTGATGTCATTCACTGTGAAATACACCTTTGGGAAAGGTGTAGCCCAGTAATCTCTGTGGTGCAACCTATAACAGCATAATGCTGTCGTGAGATATAGAACTCTGGTAGGGGTTCTAGTCCCATCTGTAGCAAGTGTGGATGTTTGTATGTGTGTTACTTTGTTTGAGTAGGGAGCAATGCTTTTTAGACTAGTCACACTCACTACAGATCAAATGCCCTTTTTTGGCAAACCTGCTGATGTCATTCACTGTGAAATACACCTTTGGGGAAGGAGTACTCCTGTAATCCCCATGGCGCACCCTATAACTGCATAGTGCTGTAGTGTAATAAACTAGTTAGGTAGGAGTTCTAATCCCAGACATGGCAGGTGTGTGTCTCTGTGTCTGTGTTTGTCATTTGTATCCTGTGTGGAGGTGGCTGTGAGTGTGTAACAACTAGAGTCATTGTGGAGTGGATTTTGCAAATTTCTTATATGGTGGCCCTAGTATATGTCACAATGTCCACCTTACAAGGATAACAGATCTGAAATAGCTGGGAGGCTGGGGTGCAAATCCATACCCCTACATGTGACATCAAGGCCTGGTGAACAAAGTTAGCAACCCTTGTCTTACCCAGAGAACACTCTCAACCCATGTCTCATACACAAACACATTTGCCTAGGCAACAACTGCTATGTTGGTAGTACCCTGCATATTGCCCAGCGATAGTAACCATGGTGTGATTGCAGTGGACTACAGAGGGCATGGCACCCTGTCCTTCAGTCCAATAGGCACGTACATGCAGACAGTGCACCTTCACTATGTTCCCCACTGGACACCTGCCACACCTGTGGTGCCATCAAAGGTGACCCACAAAGGACATACCATGCCTTAAACACATGCCCTGTATGGACAGATGCCACTGACACCAGAGAATACCTGTATCATGCTATCAATATAGGTGCAAAGTCAACTTGCTGTCCATTACCAGTTCCTGCAATATGAGGCCAGGACTGACACATCTCATGATAACAATCTGTGTACACAACATGGGCCAGACACCTCAGGTACAGTTCCACATGTCACTGTACATGCATGTGGAACATGTGCACATCCCAGACACCGTCCATATCAGGGACTAAAGAACAGATACATGGCAAACAATGCACAGCAATGGCCACACACAATAGTTACCCAGGTGACTGGATGGTGAATACAATACCCACCTGTGTGGGCCAATCCAGACACTACACCCCTGAGCCACACTGCAGACCATTGTTATGTGGCCTGATGCCAAGGTATACCCATCACCTAGCCTTGTATAGTTGTCTGGCACAGTTGACCACTACACACCCGTGAAACAATGCACCCATGCATGTCAGTACTGGCACCCTGTGTCTGTGTGCATGGTGTATGATGCTTATGACCACATTCACACTCACTACAACTCCCGTTTGTATATTGAAGCATGCAGTCTGATGTCAGACACCTCCACATACCCTTTGCCCATATAACCTCCGGATAACCCCTGTGGTGCATGTGATACCTGCACAGTACTGTACTGTGGCAAACTAACTAGTGAGGAGTTGTATTCCTGACCCTGCCAAGTGTGTCAATTTGTGTGGGTCCCTAAGAGAGTGTGGCTGTGTTGATGCTGACACCTGTTCATGTGGACAGGCAAGTGTACTACACCTACCGTATAGCTACAATATCACTGTTGCAGATGTCACTCACCATCACATATATGTTTGGAGAGCTCCTCAACATGTAATCTATGTGGTGCATACAATAACTGCATAGATATGTGATAGTAATACATAGTCAGTCAGGGGTTTGATACCCTGTACTGGTAGGTGTGTGACACAAATATGCTTAAGTTTTACTCTCCCACCCCACCCTGAATTATCTTTGACTCTGCCTCTCTCACTCCCTCTCTGGTGGATGTGGAGACTTACACCTGCTTTGCTTAGTCAGCAGCTTGTGTTTTGTAAGTGATGCTCATGATCAGCTGATGGCCTCTACATGAATTGCAGCCCTCCTCTTGCTGATTGCATGTGGAACAGCTGTGGTAACATTCCCATAGCCAATTGCATGGAAACACACTCCAATATCTAGGAACATCATGTTGGTGTTGGGCTTTTTCATTCACTGTGAGCAGGACCTAGATCTGTTCTTTGGCAAACAGCATCACAGATGGATTGGGGATTTACCTCTAACAACATACACTATGGAAACAGGCCAACACACAGGAGGGGGATGTGCCTGACCTGACTACAGAATGTAAGTGCTGCTGTTCTGCATTTGGAGTAATGTTGTTTTAACAGGGTGTGTGCGGATATGGCTGTTCTACATGTTTTAATGCCTGTCATGACAGTGCTATGTTTCTGAGGAAACCCCCATCTGTAGGGTCATCTGCTGAATGGACAGTGTGTGGTGCCTTTTGTTTCTTGTGTTACCCACAGAGCACCTATCTGTGAACTGCAGAAGCATAGTGTGAGGATTGCAGACAGTACATGGTGACATACATGAGTGTTACTGACCTCATATTCCTCATAGGACATATGTTGCAGAAAACCCTGTTACAACAGTAAATGTATGAGGTCATCACAGCAACATGTCAATATTGGCCCTGTGGTTTTGCCGCCAGCCACAACTCTGTCAACCTATGTACACATGTCATGCAGTAAGAGGTGCATATGTCCTGTACACCATAATTTATTGACATCATATCTGATAACAAGCCAGTGGGATATCAGACTGTGACACGTTATGTATAGTGGGGGTTCTCTTTGAGGACATAACCTGGGCATACTGTGGTTGTGTGTACAGTACTGAGGCATGTGTACTTATGGTGATTGTCGATAGTGTGTGTATTGTGAATATGTACCCTGGCCTGTGTACAGACTGTGGTAGATGTCATTGTTCTTGGTCCTGTTCTATCTGATGTTACATGCTGCTCCACTGTATGTTACCTTATCAGCTCACATGTTTGTAGGGCCAAACACACACATGTCCCATACCACAGACAGGCATCAGACCACACTGTGTAGTGGCCAAGCATATATGGGGTTAGTGTGTGTACCCAACACTCTAGTCATAGGTGACTCTATAGTCAGGCACACTGATGTTCCACTCACCAGGCTAAACAAGGAGAAAGTTACTGTCAGCTGCCTGTCAGGTGCCAGGATCCACCACATAACGCATGCACACAGGTCACTCCACAACAAGTACAAATATGACTCTGTCATCATCCATGTTGGTATGAATGACCTGAGACGTACCTCCTTGGACTACATGAAAAGGGACATGGAGGAGCTGTCTGATCTTTTAGCCCAGGCAGGTATGACCCTAGCCCTGAGTAGCATCCTGCCATCACCCAGAATTATACCACAGTACAAGGACAAAATGATTGACTTCAACAATTGGCTAAGCTTCTGGTGTCATTCTAAGGGGATCCAGTATCTGTCTGCCTGGGATGACATGATCGACAAGCCACAATGCTTTGCCAGAGATGGCCTGCACCTGTCACCCCTGGGATTCCAGATACTGGCTAAGGCTCTTGCCAAGCAAAATCTGACAGTAATGCTACTTAATGCTAGAAGTCTAAACCTCAAAAGGCACTCACTTGAGGCACTCATTAAAATGGAGAACATCAACATCTGTGCAGTGACAGAGACCTGGTTCAAGGCTCCAGAGGGCACCCCTGCATTCCCAGGCTATAATTCATACCACACCTTTCGGCCACCTAACCTGGACTGAAACACTAAAGGCGGAGGCATGTCCATATTCATTATGGATATCCACACCTCCAGGCTAGTTGCTCAGCATAATGCATCCGAGATTATCCAAGTGCAATTAACTCTGGGCAAGACCGCAATCCAAATTGTAGCTTACTACAGATCCCCCACCATGCCCCAAGATTCTCACTCCTCATTTCTTGATACACTGGAAAATATTAGGGTACAACCTAACACCCTAATAATGGATGATTTCAACTACCCCACCCTTAACAGGGAAAACCACTCCTGTACCAACACTTGTGCTCAACATTTTCTAAAATTCATAAATTCCAACACCTTGGATCAATTTATCCACACCCCCACCAGGGGCAGCAATATCCTAGACCTGGTCATTACCAACATGGGCAACTGGTGTTCCATATCAGAGGTCAATTCCTCGTTGGTCAGATCCAACCACAAGCTAATCACCCTAGACATCCACATCCCACCCCCCCCCCACATTAGGGAAACCACCATAAAAAATTTCTCCAAAGCCAACTTCATGCTTCTTAAGGCAGAAGTGGCAAACTTCACGACACCCATGCTGACGGACAATAGAGGTATGACTGCTGAATCCTATACAAATGAACTTTATAAGCACTTACACAAGTGCATGGTGGATCGTGCAATCCCTAACAGAACCAAGATGCTATCCTCCAAAAAATGAAGCCAAACTGGTGGTCCCCTGCCATAAACAAACTCTACAATAGAAGAAAGAAACTGTTGCAAAAAAGAGTAAAATCCCATGATTGGAGGAACTCAGTGGTCAGCCTCAGCAAGAAGCTGAGATCCCTCATAAAATCCTCCAAAGCTAGTTACGAAAACAAAATCGCCACTGATTCTAAAGACAACCACAAAGCATTCTATAGCTATGTCAAGAATCTCAATGGCAACACTCAGATCTGCTCTGAGTTGCAGCACAATGCCACTAAATATACAGAACCAACTGATATTGCCAACATCCTGGCAGATAGCTTCAGTGATAACTTTACCCCTCTCTCACCACCTAAAGGGCCCGTCTCTATACCGGAAGAATGCCAATGCACTTTTTGACATTGAGCTTGAGTCCATGGCTTTGACACCAGGCATCTGTCTCAGTGAGGCCCTTTTGTAGGATGTCCACATTGTTAGGAGTTTTTATTATGGCTCCTAGTTTGCAGTCATCTGTGAACTTTGTTAGCCAAAGACCTTCTGTGTTAGCCTGTACTTCAGAGAAGTAGATACCAAACAGGAGAGGACCCAGGATTGAACCCTGTGGTACTCCACTTGTCACTGATCTGAAGCTGGATTTGGAGTCTGCTAGTTTCACAGTGTGGGTTCAGTCAGTGAGCCAGTTGGCAACCCATCTTGTGACATAGGGATTTATACCTAGTTTAGTGAGTTTATCTATAATTCCAGAGTGAGGGATGGTGTTGAAAGCCTTGGCGAGATCTAGATAGGCTGTGTGAACCACCTTACCCTCATCTATGGCTTTGGTGACTGCTTCAAAGAAGTCTATCAGGTTTAGGAGACATGTTCTGCCTTTTACAAACCCAAACTGGGTGGGGTCCTGAGTTTGGAGATTACCAATGTCATTGTTTATAAGTTCCATGATGATATGCTCCATAGCCTTGCAGACCAGGCTCGTTAGGCTAATGGGGCGGTAGTTTCCGGGGTCTGTGGTGGCTCCCCCTTTGTGGAGTGGGATAACTGTCACTGTGCGCCATTCAGTGGGCACATAGCCTGAGGTGAGGCTATGATTGAACATGGTACTTAGGTGGGGTGCCAGTTTTTTCTGTAGTTCATGTAGAATGTAGCCTGGGATGTTGTCTGGTCCCATGGATGCTGTGTTCTTGGCTTTGGATAGTGTGTTTTTTACCTGTGCAGCTGTGATTACAGGAACTTTGCATTCTTCTGGTATAGAGATGGGCCCTTTAGGGGATGACAGAGGGGTAAAGTTAGCACTGAACCTATCTGCCAGGATGTTGGCAATATCCATTGGTTCTGCATATTTAGTGCCATTGTGCTGTAACTCAGAGCAGATCTGAGTGTTGCCATTGAGATTCTTGACATAGCTATAGAATGCTTTGTGGTTGTCTTTAGAGTCAGTGGTGATTTTGTTTTCATAACTAGCTTTGGAGGATTTTATGAGGGATCTCAGCTTCTTAATGAAGCTGACCAGGGAGTTTCTCCAATCATAGGATTTTACTCTTTTTTGCAACAGTTTCTTTCTTCTGCTGTAGAGTTTGTTTATGGCAGGGGACCACCAGATTGGCTTCCTTTTTTTGGAGGATAGCATCTTGGTTCTGTTAGGGATTGCACGATCCATGCACTCATGTAAGTGCTTATAAAGTGCATTTGTGTAGGATTCAGCAGTCATACCTCTATTGTCCATCAGCATGGGTGTTGTGAAGTTTTCCACTTCTGTCTTAAGAAGTGTGAAGTTGGCTTTGGAGAAATTTTTTACTGTGGTTTCCCTAATAGGGGGGGTGGGGGAGGGATGTGGATGTCTATGGTGATTAGCTTATGGTTGGATCTGACCGACGAGGAATTGACCTCTGGTGTGGAGCACCGATTGCCCATGTTGGTAATAATCAGGTCTAGGATATTGCTGCCCCTGGTGGGGGTGTGGATAAGTTGATCCATGGCATTAGAATTTATGAATTCCAGAAAACGTTGAGCACAAGAGTTGGTACATGAGTAGTTTTCCCAGTTAATGGTAGGGTAGTTGAAATCGCCCATTATTAGGGTGTTAGGTTGTACCCTAATATTTTCCAGTGTATTAAGAAATGAGGAGTAGGAATCCTGGGGCATGGTGGGGGATCTGTAGCAAGCTACAATTTGGATTGCGGTCTTGCCCAGAGTTAGTTGCACTTGGATAATCTCGGATGCATTATGCTGAACAACTAGCCTGGAGATGTGGATATCCTTAATGAATATGGACATGCCTCCGCCTTTAGTGTTTCGGTCCAGGTTAGGTGGCCAAAAGGTGTGGTATGAATTATAACCTGGTAATGCAGGGGTACTCTCTGGAGCCTTGAACCAGGTCTCTGTCACTGCACAGATGTCAATGTTTTCCATTTTAAGGAGTGCCTCAAGTGAGTGCCTTTTGAGGTTTAGACTTCTAGCATTAAGTAGCATTACCCTCAGATTTTGCTTGCTTCTACCTGTTATGGTGGTGAATTTGTAATTTGTACCTTGCCTAAAAAAGGCACTATAGGAGTGGCAAGAGCCTTAGCCAGTATCCGGAATCCCAAGGGGTGACAGGTGCAGGCCATCTCTGGCAAAGCATCGTGGTTTGTCGATCATGTCATCCCAGGCAGACAGATACTGGATCCCCTTAGAATGACACCAAAAGCTTAGCCAATTGTTGAAGTTAATCATTTTCTCCTAGTACTGTCGTATCATTCTGGGTGATGGCAGGATGCTACTCAGGGCTAGGGTCATACCTGCCTGGGCTACAAGACTGGACAGCTCCTCCATGTCTCTTTTCATGTAGTCCAGAGAGGTACGTCTCGGGTCATTCACACCAACATGGACAATGACAGTCATATTTGTACTTGTTGTGGAGTGACCTGAGTGCATGCATTATGTGGCGGATCCTGGCACCTGACAGGCAGCTGACAGTAACTTTCTCCTTGTTTAGCCTGGTGAATGGAACATCAGTATGCC
The DNA here is from genome assembly GCF_019279795.1 of Protopterus annectens. Taxonomy (NCBI): domain Eukaryota; kingdom Metazoa; phylum Chordata; order Ceratodontiformes; family Protopteridae; genus Protopterus; species Protopterus annectens. Next base: position 391,694,725 of record NC_056740.1, on the reverse strand, counting down.
TGACTACAGAGTCACTTATGACTAGAGTGTTGGGTACGTTGTTATGCCTTATGGGCTGTGGTTGAGTGGCACACTGAGTTTGTGGGCTATGTCTCATTTGGGTTGTGTTGGGTGAGTTTATCTATAATTCCAGAATGGGGGATGGTGTTAAAAGCCTTGGCAAGATCTAGATAGGCTGTGTGAACCACCTTACTCTCGTCTACAGCTTTGGTGACTGCTTCAAAAAAGTCTATTAGGTTTAGGATACATGATCTGCCTTTTACAAACCTGAACTGGGTGGGGTCCAGAGTTTGGAGATTACCAATGTCTTTATGTATAAGATCCATTATGATACGTTCCATGGCCTTGCAGACCAGGCTCGTTAGGCTAATGGGGCAGTAGTTCCCGGGGTATATATGTGTGTGTATATATATATATATATATATATATATATATATATATATATATATATATATACATATATGTACATACGAAGAGATGTACACATGTCCATATATATGTTGCACTATACAGATGTGTATACAGACATATGCATGAATATACATGTGTATGTACATGTAGACATATATAAACCTATTATATGTATATATCCATAGTCCCGTCATGTGTAAACCTCATGGTTGTGTATACTCTCCCAGATGTATCTCACTGTATGTATCTGCTATGTGTACATTATGTTAAAACAACATATGTGATGCAACAGTCATATTAATAACAAGTACTACACAATTGTAGTAGTAAAGACAATTGTTCAATACTAATCAATATGTGTATTGACAAATATATTGGAAATACAACAGCTGTCTTCACAGTGGTCATGACATAGTGGTTAAGTGTTGTGACTTTAGTGTACAGGGTCCTGGGTTCAAGCGCTGTAAGTGTATTCATTTTGTTGCTGGGCAGAACAAGGGCCGTTGGATACAGAGTGATTAAGGCACTTTTAAGCACTTGTAAGTGGGTTTGTGTGGGTTTGCATGAAGGTAAGCACTGCTAACCTCTGGTTAATGATGCTTACAGAGAGTTGGCTTCAGAATTGCTTAGCCTGTGTGCACATTGCTTACCCCCATGCAAATGGGCTTAAACCCACTTACTAGTGTTTACATATGCTTACTCCCACTTACTACTGCTTAATAGTGCTTACACTTGCTTACTAGTGCTTACTCCTGCTTACTACTGCACTAATTTAGACAGTAATGTGTAATGGTTCTTGGGAAGGTGGGGGATTTGGAAGCTGTTTGGAGTTATCATTCATTACACATTTTACCTTCCATTTGTATCCCTGATTCCTGTGTACATATACTGTATGGAACATATGTGATTTTCTGTGGACTTTGCAACATTATAACACTGACACCTCACATCTGCATTTAATGCAGTACTCCAGTTCACAAATATATGTTATTTAGTAGGTTATGCAACTAAAAATATTGGTCATAAAGTGATTTGACATGGAAAATTGAATGTGCTGCAGTGGGACTCGAACCAGGAACGCCTGCTCATAAGACGAATGCACTTTCCACTACACTATTGCTATACTGCTTCATTTGCATATATCTTCCTTTTTATCCTCTTCAGCCATTTAAGCTGCATTCACCATAGCTAAGCATTGGGCAAACCCCGCACCTACAGTTAGATGTAATCAGTTTCATAAAAAAATAAATTTGTATTTTTATATTGTTTGTGTTTACTATTGCTGTTGTACACATGGGGGGATGTTGCTGGGGGTATGTGGACACCTATGAGCAGTCTCGCTCATTCATTTGGGCTTTCTGCTGCTCTTTATTGCATGGGCATGTATATTCTGAGATCTCTGCTCTAAGACACACCCCCTGCACTCTTACATGCTCCGTGTAAGACTAGGAGCTCAGGCAGTGAGCCTTCATTAATATGCATGGCGTGCTGCCGTCCTGCTCCTAAATGGCCGCTTCCGTGCAGGACTAAGCTAGTCCTGCACAGAAGATTAGTAAATCCGGGGGAGTAAGATTGTAAAAGAGATTACTTGACAATTATACTTTTACCTAACAAAGTGAATATAGCTGTGCTGGTTGGGGATGATGATGTTTGTGGATGAAAGTAACTTGTTCTTTGTCAGTTTGTTGGACTTGTGCACTTGCATTAAGTAAGCTGGAATGCTTATGGCTACTGTTTTAATGTTTGCTATATGAAACAAATTGGAAATTACATAACTTTTAACTTACCCTGATTTCACAGAATGTGCCTGATTTTGCACATATTTTTATGTATTTTCAGAACATTTGTGGTTTCTGGAAAAATCATTGAGGACTGTAGCCACTAAATAATGATATAAATTTGAGTTTCAGATATCACATCCTTCAGAAGATGCATGTTAAAGCAAGACAACAAAAAATGTTATTGCACCTACTTTCTAAGTATAGAAGAAAAATCTGTCTCTAATTCTGGACCTTTGCCCCAGTTTACTTTTTGGTTTTGTGCCTGATTCTCCATGATTCTTGTGTTAAGAAACTGAGGTGTATTATCTATTATCACAATCAGATGAAGTGTACACAGCAATTTGTTTATAACTGCTGGGTGGGTGCTTTCTGTGGATGAAAGTAATTTATCTTCTTCTTAGCTCAGTTTAAACAGAAGCAGGGTTAGTGTACATTTGTGTGAAATAAATTTGATTTTTACCAGTATCAGACATCTGAGGTGTACACAACCAACAATAGGGCTATAATTGCTGGGTAGGGGGGCTGTCTGTGGATGAGAATGGCTGACCTTGGCTGTCATGATCAGGTTGAACAGTCATTAGTCTGTATTTGTAGGACTGGTGTGTATTTGTGTCATACCTCTCAATAACTTAGCACAAGAAATTTGAACAAAGCCTAAAATAATGAGATGGGGCAATGGTCCAAAATAGGGACAGGTTTTTAAATATTGCTCTTATAAACTTAGAAAGGTGTTAAAATAACATGATTTGTATTAGCACATATTTTCTGAAGGGTATGAAGTCTAAAACTCAAGTGTTTATGCATTATTTAGTGACTTCAGACCTCAGTGATTTGTCAGAAAACCACACAGAAACAGACTAAAATATCAGGCAAAAATCTGGACATTCTGTCAAAATCTGGACAGTTGAAAGGTATACATTTTGTGTAAACACGTTGAGATACTTTGGCCATTGGATCATAGCAGGATCATAGGAGGTTACTAGGTTATTGGCCTTGATGCCCTTATAAGCCTAGCCAAGAGTTTAGCCCATGTTTAGACAAATCAGCACCCCATGTCCCTGTCCAGCAGGGACACTGGTGGAATCTTTGTTCCAACATCATCAAATGTTTTGAAAAAATAAATGGTGTAAAATTCTGTTCAACTTCTGCCTTTTCATGTATAACTAAATCAGTGGTATATGTTTTGCCTTACCCCTGTAACTTATTTTATATAGGGGAAACTAAAAGAATATTCAAGTTATGGTTGCAAGAACATATTAGAGACATAAAAAATAATAATGCTATGAGCCCTATAACTTTTTATTTTTTTACTTGTCATAGCAGTGACTTTTCACTGCTAAAAGCTTGTATTTTGGAACATATATCAGAAACAGATGAAGTGTTAATGGAAAAGAAATTATTGTATAAAGAGACTTTATATATTTTAAAATTTAATACATTATCCCCAGCAGGTCTAAATAGTGAATGTAACTGGAGAGTGTTTCTTTAAAATGTATATATGATTATTTTAATTGATGGTTGATTAATTAGATGATTGTTTGATTAATTGTATTTAAATGAATATATGTGTATACATATACGGATGTATGGTGTGGCATATTTTGTAACTCCTGGAAGGCTGTGCCGAGGCGCCAGAGTGTTATTCAGTGTGAATATTTAATACAAGATTGGTGGCATTTTTTTTCACTGGCTTTGTAGTCTGGTATGTTTTGACTCTTGTTTGGTGGTTTTTTATATGGCTGGAATGCCAGGGGTATATTTTCTGATTCCCATCCAGTTATCCAGGTTGCGCTTAAAAAGGGGTAAAGAGGTACTCTGCTTATAGGATTTACAGACATTGGAGGTGCATGCAGTCAAGGTGCTGTAATTGATGGATATAGACACTGATGGAGCATAATGGCTGGATTTTGAATTGTTTTAAATCAGAAAGGTAAATTTAAAAGAATATGAACATTTATGTGTGATCCCAAAAAAGGGTGTGTAGGAGCACATGGCTTGAAAGCTGCCCAGGGCCTAAGATGCACTTAATCTGCCCTGGGAACAAGCATATTAATCAATATTTCAAAGGACATGGAAGAATAATAGAAATGTGACACTTCTGCAGCCTGAAGTTCATGACGAAAATACAGGAGCAGAATGTAAAGCAATGGTGGGAGAAATGAGTGGCCAGTTCACAAGTCAAGGTAGTGAAGTTTCCTATTAGACAATACTGCATGTGATAAAAGGAGTAAACAAATCAATATAAGATTACCCTGAAATAATTACCAATGGTTAACTGATAAGGAACAAAATCTAAATAAAACAGTCAGACGTGCCTTAGTCTCTAATTAACAAGAATGTTGAGCTGAAGGGCAGTAGGAGATAGGCTATACAGTAGTGTAATTAGCCAAATTTTTAGATACAATATGTCACAAGAATATCAAAATAAAACTGAGATAACAGAGTCATGGAAGGCAGAGACTGTGCCCAGCCCATTAAATAACTGATCTCTGGATGAATTAAGATCTAAAAGGATTTAATAATGATTGAAATGTTGTGCATAGCCTATTGGCAACCTCCTTTGGAAAAACTCAGGCCACCCAGACCAATCATCACCAGGTTTAGAAACTTTTCCATAAAAGAACAAGTGATGGCAGCATTGTGTAGGCAGTATTGCACCCTGAAACATGGTAAACAAGGATATATTTGGACCAGGACTTTTCTTTACCAACCAGGAAAAGGAGAGCTACCTACATGCTTTCAAATACTTTACCCAACACATTTAAAATTGCTTTCATAGGAAACACAAAATCATTCCAAGACTCTGGTGGTGCACCAAGAAGAGCTATTCAAAGTTTTTGTTAAAGAAGCACCTCAGCACTGGGATATAGACCATCAGCAGCAAGAGAACCAGTCAGCCAGACAGAACAGCAAGTCTCTGTGAACACCTCGAAAGGGTCGTGAAATCCCTTTACTCTGTTCAAAAGGCAGCAGGCTTTCAGAAAAAAAGAAAATATTACTTTTGAAATTAAATCAAAGCAGTGATAAGAAAGTAAAGTCCTGCACTGCTAATATGTTAAAGGGATGACATGCTGTTCTTTTTTCCTTGGGTTGGCTGGCTTTAGTAGAAATGCAACTTATCAAGGGTCATCCTTCTTTTTATTTAGGAAATTGTGGTGCATTCCAGAATCGATGACATGCTGATTGGTCAGCAGTCAGCACTGATGAGTATGCTCAGGACTAAATCTATGGACTTTAGATTATTGTTTTGGTGCTGGGTATGTATGGGTCAACAATGAATGCTAGCCATGGATTATGATTTCTCTTTCCTTTATCACATTCGTTCTTCCCTTTCTCTCATTTTTTTCTTTTGGACAAAATACATTTCTTATGTTAGTATAATACAATCAGGAAATGAAATGTGAAGTGAAAGAAAGAAAACAGGCTTATGGTATATTCAGACAGAGATTCAGGGAGAGAAATTGATTGAAATAAGGAAGTGAAGTAAAGAAGGAGGAATAAGAAGGTGTAAGGTATGAATAGGTACTAATTCATTACTAGAGATATAGGGCTAGATTCAATAAAGCCTGCACTATATGTATTCAAAAAAATTCATATCACCTTTTATGCTTTCTAGTCATTCAGAAAGATTACACTGTGTACAAGTAGTCTACACTTTGTGGTAACCTTTATGAATCCCTGGCAATATTTAAAGCTGCAAGATTATCAGTAGGAAAACTAAAATTAGGAGGAAGAAGGTGTGAGTTATGTCTGTGTTATCTGTTCACTCAGAACAGTGTACACTTACCCTCCTCGGATTTACCATTCTGCCGTGCAGGACTAGCTTAGTCCTGCACAAAAATGGCCATTTAGGAGCAGGATGGCAGCACGCCATGCATATTAATGAAGGTGCGCTGCCTGAGCTCCTAATCTTACATGGAGCGTGTAAGAGTGCAGGGGGCATGTCTGAGAGCAGAACTCTCAGAATATACATGCCACCGCAATGAAGAACAGCAGAAAGGCCAAAGAAATGAGCAAGACCGCTTATAGGTGTCCGCATATCCCCAGCAACATTCCTCCCCGTGTACAACAGCAAATAAATACAAATAAAATGAACAAATCCTTTTTTGTATTAAAAATCCTATTAAAGCTAACTGTAGGTGCGCAGGTGTGCCCATCTCTTAGCTACGGTAAATGCAGCTTAAATGACTGAAGAGGATAACAAGGAAAATATATATGCAAATGTGGCAGTATAGCAATAGTGTAGTGGGCAGAGCATTTGCCTTATGAGCAGGCATTCCTGATTTGAGTCCCACTGCACATTCCATTTTCCATGGCAAATCATATTATGACCAATAGTTTTGTTGCATAAGCCACTAAATAACATATATTTGTGAACTGGAGTACTGCATTAAATGCACATGTGAGGTGTCAGTGTCATAATGTTGCAAAGTCCCCAGATAAGCACACATGCCCCATACAGTATATATATATATATATATATATATAGAGAGAGAGAGAGAGAGAGAGAGAGAGACGGGAATCATGGATACAAATGGAAGGTAAAATGTGTAATGAATAATAACTCCAAACAGCTTCCAAATCCCCCACCTTCCCAAGAATCATGCAATATAACTGTCCAAATCAGTGTAATTGTAAGCAGGAGTAAGCACTAGTAAGCAAGTGTAAGCACCAATAAGCAGTAGTAAGCATATTTAAGCACTAGTAAGTGAGTTTAAGACCGTTTGTACGGGGGTAAGCAATGCGCTCACAGGTTAAGCAATTTTGAAACTAACTCTCTGTAAGCATATGTAACCTGAGGTTAGCATTGCTTACCCTTGAGCAAACCCACTTACAACTGCTCAAAGGTGCCTTAATCACACTGTATCTAATGGTCCTTGTTCTGCCCAACAACAAAATAAATAGCCTTGCAGGTCTTGAACCCTATACACTCTAGTCACAGTAGTTAACCACCAAGCCATCACAGCAGTACAAAAGAATGAGGTATCACCAAACAAGTCCTCACTATAGTAAAATCAAACTGAACCTGTGAAAGGAATCAGTATACAGTCATATGTTCCATAACCCACTACTTAACATAAATATGTGAACTGTGCCGTAAGCCCAGAAGTGAGGTGTAACTGTAATAGAGTGTTGAAGTCCCCAATAAAACACAAGGACCCCATACAGTGTACATACACAGGAATAATGGATACCAGGCAGATATATAAGATGTAATGAATAAGAAATCAATGCCAAAAAGAAAATATAATGCAAAGTCTAATGTAAGCAACACTAAGCATTACACAGGCCAGCTTAGGAGATGTAAGAAATGTGTATGCCAACTAACTCATGGTGCCCATTGGTATACCCCTTTAAACAATACCAACCTTAGGTAAGCAGGTTTGCCTATAGCCTAGCCTTTTCAAAACTGGCAAATCACAGTAAAGTGTGGGAAATCGGCCCTACTTAAACCCAACAGGCGGGAATACATCTCATAACTGGTTGTAGCTTCCCCTTGCAGGCACCTTGTCAGGAAGGGTAGAGGGAGTGCGCTTTCAGGCACAGCACTGGTGCATCCAGGAGTCCAAAGTCATGGCAGGACTCCTTGTCAAAGACCATGAGCAGAGACTGCTGCAAGGCCAGTACCAGGGTTCCCAATATAAGGCGGAAGCCTGGGACCATCTGCCCGTGACCTCACCAGTGCCACTGGCATACCCCGAACTGGTGAGCAGGTCAGGCATCACTATGCTGACCTGAAGTGGCGTAAGGGGGACCTCTTGGAGCAGTGGATCCAAGTGGCTAGAATGTAAGGGGATGTCCCAGCTGTGTGTAAGTATCACTCCACTATGTGTGTAATAATTGCCAGCTCATGTATATCATGGATAGGTATGGCTAAATATTCCTCATATGTCCTCCACAGCTGCAAGTGAGTGGGCCGTGAACCAGGAGGCCCATGGAAGTCACCTGGAGAGGATGTGATGTGAGGCAGGTCAGTAATACTTTTACATGTACTGTCATAGGAAATAAATCTAAAAGCATTAGTACACTAATTGCCTGTCTAAAACCTATATTGTTTAAGAAAGGACTTGCAACGAGTGTCCAAAGGAAGGTCAGAAACCAAGCCCTTTAAGTAAGCACAAGCACTTTATTCACAACTAATTTCTTCCTGATACAAACATCCAAATAGGTAAGGTTGTCTGTATTATAAGTATGATTAAAGTCCAAGAAGTTTGTTGTGTTTTTAATGTAATACAAAAATTCTGTGAATTTTTGATAAGTATCTGTCCAAAAGATAACTATGTCATCCAAGAACCTTTTGTACAAGGACCAACAACCAATAAAAGGACAGTTTGATATGTACAGTTGTTCCCATCTGGACAAAATTAAATTTGCATACGTGGGGGCTACTCCCCTTTTCTGTTGAAAAAATTCCCCCTGAAAAAACATAAAATTGTTATGAAGGATGATATCCATAAATGTTAAACAGTTCCTAAAATCATTCACTGTAAACATTTTACTGTCCCTCATACTGTCTTCAAACCACTGGAGCCCTATGTCATGAGGGATAGATCCAAACAGATCTACAACATCTAAAGTGACGAAGGCCAGATCTGGGGAGTATAATTCAGGTTTGACACACCTAAGGAAATCCCATGAATCTTTCAGCACTATTGGGCTATCATATGACAACTTCTTCAGTTTCTCATCTACAAATTTGGCTAAAGAGGTTGTAACTGACCCTTCAGATGCCACAATGAGCCTAAGTGGCGGATCATTTGGGTCCTTGTGTACCTTTGGTATTCCAAAGACAGATGGAACCCTTGGCTGTGAATTTAATAAAAGTTATAAATGTCATTACTAATAGATCCCTCTAATAGTAGGTCGTAGAGTAATAACTTGACTTTTGAGTGTGCTAAATTAACCTCATTGATGGAAGCTCGTGAATATTTATCAGTGTCATTTAATAAGTCCTTCATTTTGGATTCATACATGATAAAATCCATCAGTACTGTGCCACCCCCTTTATCTGGGTGCATAATTCTAATGTTCTTGTTGTTTCTCAATTCATTCAGTATTCCTCTTTCTGTTACAGACAAATTTGGGAATATCTTGTGCTCAGATAAAACCTTCCTGATTTCTCTTTCCAAAATAATGTCAAGGTTTTTCAATTGTGGGTGTAATGGTGGGTTTACAGTGCTTTTCCTCTTTAATTGAACTATTTGTCTGGATTCTGTATTATTTTCCTGAAATATTAAAGAAAAATTCATTTTCCTAAGAAATAGTTATAAATCTACAATAGATCTAGGTAAACTTGCTTTTCTAGTAGGAATAAATTTGAAACCTTTTGATAGGAGGTAAAAATGTTCTTCTTTTAATTCTATGTTACTGTAGTTGAAAATCTTGTAATCATCTAATGTGAAGATATTTCCATACCTAGAAATAAGTGTATTTTCTTGTCTATGAGGATTTACTGGTAATTCCGCCTGAAATTGTGTTTGTATTGTAGAGTCGGACAGGATTCTGGTTCGAATCCTGTCCGACCTAATGAAGGGGAATTTCTAAAGAATCAGAAAAATTATCCTGCCCTTCAAACTCAACAACATGTTGAGCAAAACCCACAGGCTCATTTTCATTATAATTGTGTACTGCATTGTATTTAAAAGCTGTTGGTTTAGGTTTCGGATAAGCCCTACCTTCTCTGTAGTCTTTCAAATCTCTTTCTAATTTAAAATGTTTCCTTTTTGAATTAGCTACACATTTTGCCTCTACTTCAAAAAAGATGTCCCTGTATTTTTTCTTTTCTGTTTCAACCTGAAACAATATATCATTGGTAACAATAGTATTAATCCTTTCAATCTTTTCTAATAAGCACATTCTAATCCTTTCATTCTTTTTAAGTATAGTACCCACAACTTCTAAACCACATTTGTCAAAGATTTTAACAAGTTCCCTATGAAATTCAGAACCCTCGACAACATTGTTAGGAAATTTTGTAACACGAAGACCCTTAGGCACAATTTCCTTACTCAAACATTCCTTCAGATACAAACAATCACACCCAAGCCGCTTATATTTCTCTAATAAATAATAAAGTTCATCTATATTCTCTCTATAAGACAATGCATTGCTGTCCTGGTGCTTAGCTGCACCTATCAATTCAGTAACTGGGAATTCTTTTGCTATAAATACCAACAGCTTTTAAATACAATGCAGTACACAATTATAATGAAAATGAGCCTGTGGGTTTTGCTCAACATGTTGTTGAGTTTGAAGGGCAGGATAATTTTTCTGATTCTTTAGAAATTCCCCTTCATGAGTCGGACAGGATTGAACCAGAACCCTGCCCGACTCCCACAATACAAACACAATTTCAGGCGGAATTACCAGTAAATCCTCATAGATAAGAAAATACACTTATTTCTAGGTATGGAAATATCTTCACATTAGATGATTACAAGATTTTCAACTACAGTAACATAGAATTCAAAGAAGAACATTTTTACCTCCTATCAAAAGGTTTCAAATTTATTCCTACTAGAAAAGCAAGTTTACCTAGATCTATTGTAGATTTAAAACTATTTCTTAGGAAAATGAATTTTTCTTTAATATTTCAGGAAAATAATACAGAATCCAGACAAATAGTTCCATTAAAGAGGAAAAGCACTGTAAACCCACCATTACACCCACAATTGAAAAACCTTGACATTATTTTGGAAAGAGAAATCAGGAAGGTTTTATCTGAGCACAAGATATTCCCAAATTTGTCTGTAACAGAAAGAGGAACACTGAATGAATTGAGAAACAACAAGAACATTAGAATTATGCATCCAGACAAAGGAGGTGGCACAGTACTGATGGATTATATCATGTATGAATCCAAATGAAGGACTTATTAAATGACACTGATAAATATTCACGAGCTTCCATCAATGAGGTTAATTTAGCACACTCAAAAGTCAAGTTATTACTCTACCTACTATTAGAGGGATCTATTAGTAATGACATTTATAATTTTTATTAAATTCACAGCCAAGGGTTCCATCTGTCTTTGGAATACCAAAGGTACAAGGACCCAAATGATCCCCACTTAGGCTCATTGTGGCATCTGAAGGGTCAGTTACAACCTCTTTAGCCAAATTTGTAGATGAGAAACTGAAGAAGTTGTCATATGATAGCCCAATATTGCTGAAAGATTCATGGGATTTCCTTAGGTGTCAAACCTGAATTACTCCCCAGATCTGGCCTTCGTCACTTTAGATGTTGTAGATCTGTTTGGATCTATCCTCATGACATAGGGCTCCAGTGGTTTGAAGACAGTATGAGGACAGTAAAATGTTTACAGTGAATGATTTTAGGAACTGTTTAACATTTATGGATATCATCCTTCATAACAATTTTATGTTTTTCAGGGGAATTTTTCAACAGAAAGGAGTAGCTATGGGGCCAAATGTGCCCCACGTATGCAAATTTAATTTTGTCCAGATGGGAACAACTGTACATATCAAACTGTCCTTTTATTGGTTGTTGGTCCTTGTACAAAAGGTTCTTGGACGACATAGTTATCTTTTGGACAGATACTTATCAAAAATTCACGGAATTTTTGTATTACATTAAAAACACAACAAACTTCTTGGACTTTACTCATACTTATAATGCAGACAACCTTACCTATTTGGATGTTTGTATCAGGAAGAAATTAGTTGTGAATAAAGTGCTTGAGCTTACTTAAAGGGCTTGGTTTCTGACCTTCCTTTGGACACTCATTGCAAGTCCTTTCTTTTGGTTTTTGTTATTGAAGACTTGCATACATCTTTCGTTTTGGTTTTGGCTATATTGTTTAAGGCAAGTACTGCATACACTGAAGAATATGGCAGGAAGAGTCTCATATAGTTTGTATGTAAATAAAAGCATAATAGCCTGACAATAAAGGTCTAACTGCTGGACTGCACGTGTATACTCTGGTATCATATGGTAATGTAGATTTGCAATCACGTAATAGTACTGTTGTATTAAGCACTGTTACCCACACTGTGCACCATAAATAGTATGCGTAGGAATGCCTGTATATGACTGCTGTAATCCCCAGAGGCCATTTAGTACAACTGAGAGACACATAGACAGAAAAGAGGGAAACGGCGGACTACAAAACCCGAATAGCACATGCAACTGAGCTGTGTGGTGTTGTATTTTCAGCACACACAGCCATGGTTCGAATCCTGGCAGTGGTAGTAGTCTGCATACAGAATCATACCCCACAACCGTACAGATAAGACCAGAATGTCCAGTATATGGGCCCATATCTGCTGCCTGTCACCCTGTCCCCCTGGGAAGTCTGTGGGATGATCCCAGATGTTTAGGCAGTAAGCAAGGAATACAACTGATTGTCACACATCTATGAGAACAAACCTGTCACTCTAGCAACTCCCAAAACTGTTATGAGAGTAATAAGACAAGTATGTCCTATCTACACCTCCATGTTTTCACGCTGTGACCAAAGTGTGTACAGTAACAGAGTGAGATATATGTGCATAATACTAATGTGTAATCTGGAACTCTGTGTGACAGCATTCAGGTAGTGTTAACAAACATTGCTCCCACAGGTACGTCGGATGCGAACACTGTGCTGAGAAATAAAAACCTTGATACCCTGTACTGGTACTGTTTACTCTGGTATTGTATGGAATTGTGAGTGTTGCAGTTGCTCTGAATAATAAAGTATCACTGATCACTGTCACTCACACTGTGCTACATAATATAACTGTGTAGGAAAGCAAGTATATGTGAGTGGTAAGTCACTAAAGGTTGAAGAGAGCAATAGTCTAGATATGTCCCGGTATGCCTGCATGTGGTCAAGACATAGCCAGAGTCTGTGCAGAAAGAGTTGGATAGCTATGTGCACAACATCAACCCAGACTCTGGGAGTATGTGTAGAAACAGTTAGTGTTAATAAACATTCCCTCCACAGGTATACCAGGTAAGAGGTGTATACTGCAGGTAAAACCAGTTCATGTATAACGAGGACGACAGCCATATCACTGTCCAAACTAAGGCTATAGAGTAGTGTAGTAATACATGTAAGGTATGGATAATAGTACTGACTAGGAAATTAATGTGGATTACAGGAATATACTAGCTGTTAATTGACATCTTTCTCTCCCCCCCCACCATATCTCCAACAATAAACTACATACCCACCTCAACCAGTATGGAATGACTCAACTCTTCTGATTATGTACTATTGGTTGATATATATGTAAATTTGTTTCCATGCATGTGCTATATTGAATTATTTCAACATTGGTGGCATGGTGCCATCAATGTACCTGCATGCTGTTGTTATTACCACTGTGGACGCATATATGCGTGTGTTCCGTTTGCTATGCAACTGTTCCATATCTGGTGTCTGGGTTAATGGGAATATCTATGCATGCTGTTATACCTAACCCTGGAATGTGTTAACTATTACTAACCTACATATGATGCTAAAATCTAAACACTATAGCACGTTTGGGAGGGCCAATCCCAGCGGACCCACCTGTCCCACCTCAGCTGGTCATAGCATCAGGCACCAGCATGTCTGGGGCCCAACCTGGGACCTCCTCATCCATTGGTCCTGCACCACGTCTGGTGGAACCACCTCAAGGGATGGGGCTCGTCCCCCCCTGGGAGCGGGCATGGACAGGAGACTGTCACCAGTCACCAGGTCTGGGTCATGGTGCTTAGCGAGCTCTGCAGGGAGGTTGGAGATCTGCTATGCCAGCTTGAGGGCCATGTGTTGCAACTAGAAGGTCGGCCTGGCTCTGCGACTCAGCCCCCAGCACAGCCACCTTTGAGGCTGTGAAGGTGCAGTGGTGACTACCCATGGGTGGGGATCTCAGTCCCACTATTTCCACTAGGGGGACTCATGGGTTTCCAATTTCCCAACATCCCTCCCCATCAAGGTGTTTATCCCCACATGTGTCATATACCACCTCTGTATGCATCTTGTTTGTCTTGTCTGTTAACCTAACCAATCTACCTCCACAAATATACCTACTATCCCTCCCCAATATCTCACTCTCACCTGAAAAAAAGGGTAATCTGTTCCCCCCAAAAAATCTCGCCCCATACATAGCCGTCCATTTCACACACATGTCCACTGGACACATGTAATCTGGTCTAATTGGCATCACAACACATTATTTTTGTCCTCATCCCTCTCTCAGGGGTCTGAGTGTCCAAATCTAACTCCAAATTCAGTGTATATGCACAGCTGTTGCTGTAGAAGAAATGGGCAGCTATGGACCTTCCCTACACCCGCCCTGCACATCCCCAGCTATTTTCCCTACTGTCTTTCCCTCTTTGTGCCCCTTTTCACCATTTTCCTATCAACCTTTTTTCTTTTCTTTTAAAGAAATTAGCATAGGGGTAAGTAGGAGTAAGCACTTTTAAGGAGCAGTAAGTGGGTTTAAGCCTGTTTGCACAGGGATAAGCAATGCCTACACAGGTTAAGCAATTGAAAAGCTAACTGAGTATAAGAAACTGTAGCCGGCAGTTAGCAGTGCTTACCTCCATGCAAACCTGTGCAAACCCGCTTACAAATGCTTAAAAGTGCCTTAATCACCCTGAATCCAACGGCCCTTGTTCTGTCCAGCAACAAAATAAACAGGTTCTGCAAGTCTCAAACCCAGGACCCTGCACACCATAGCCAGAGTGATTTACCACTAAGCCATGTCAGATATACACAACCCTGATGTTTTCACAAACATATCATCCAGCCCAGTCATTCAACAGTGCAGAGAATGTATTTCAACATGTAGATGTATGTGTGTGTGTGTGTGTGTGTGTGTGTGTGTGTGTGTGTATTAATATCTAAATAGATATAACATATATATATATATATATATATATATATATATATATATATAAACATATATGAATACATATGCATACATCTATAGATATATATTTCTACATCTATATATATATATATATATATATATTTATATATATATATATATATATATATATATATATATATATATATATATATATATATATATATATATAAACATATATATATATATATATATATATATATATATATATATGGATATACATCTGTAGATAAAAATGTGAACATAATATATCTATAGATATAAAAGAGAACATAACAAATACATATATGTCCACATGCACAGTTAATGGGGTTGAGAGGCCCCAAACAACATACGTCTTGTACGAATAGTATTCCCCCCACAGCCAAACACGTCTACCCTGCAATACACTACCAACAGTTGCAGATCCCATAACCAGGACCTGACACGACATGGGCATAAGATGTTAACAGTACTCCATCCCACCTGTATGATGTCAGGCTGATATCAGTAACTTATCATGCAGTACAGTCCGACTCCCAAAGGGAATGTACAATGTGGAAGCAATCAACACCCCTAGGATACATATACACAGACACATGTATGCAGATACAGATATATACACACACACACACACACACACACACACACATATATATATATATATATATATATATATATATATACATATATAGAGATATATATGTAACTACACATACACACGCAGAGATATGTACAGTAAGATACATATGTAGAAGGTGCACACAATACGGGACAGCCACTATGCCTACAGTTACCGCCTTACCAACTGGACACTGTATGAGCCACCCATACAAATGAAAATCGTTGCCTGCAACATATACCCACAGAGAGGTCAAAGGATATAACACCACACACAGGTCTGCATACATGGGAAAGCTTTATTTGTGTACTATTACAGTTGTATATGCAATGTCATATAGCTGTTTAGACACTGACATCCATATAAACAGAGTAATGCAACTGTGAAACAGTTATACTAATACAGTAGTCTGGAAAGGTTTACAAATGTTGCTGTCCAGGCCGAGGCCTTCAAGTAGTACAATAGTAAAGACAGACTGGGCCACAGGATTCCAAACAATCAACAGTAAGTAATGCAGATGTATAGTTCAGCAGCCTCTATCTACACTCTTTACACAATCCCTAGGGGTTAAAGACCTCAGTTGATACAATCGGATATAACTGTTACATAACAAGGCATAACTGGCACTATCACATGCACACTAACAAACAGAACAGTCTGTATGGCAGGAGGCAGTAGGCCTGCATTTACCCAAGGAGGATTGTATGGTAATGTACATCCAGATACCTTAAGGCAGCTTACCCCTGATACCCCAACATGTTGTAACAGCCTAGGTTAGTTATGGTGCATCCCCCCCAGACTCAATAATACAGGGCCATATACCACTGTTACGTACACTGGCCTCTGGAGTGCATAAGGGCACACATGTACTGCGTAGGTGAAGCCCACACATATATGGCCCCAAGCCCACCGTATGTGTGGGGGACACAACAGCAGTGGACTGATGGCAGAAATGGCAGCATGACATACTCACAGCCCACTACAGAACAACCCCTGACAGCATGTCATACGTGCAAAGCCTGGTATGTAGGTGGAGGACAGAGGCTGGAACGCAGGCCTATAGGTGGAAAACTGTTGTCATACACTAAGCAAGTTGCTGGTGTTACAGGACAGTCTGCAACATACCCTTAGTCAGGAATATGACATTAGAAACAGAAATGGATGTAGCCATGTACTGATAGCACTCAACACACACACTGCCAGTGAAATCTCTGACACAAGACCTGTGCTTTGGACAGACAAAACATAATAGGCACACCTCTGGCCATCAAGAGGATATGCCCACAGTTGAGAGCTATGCAGACAGACTGCATTCCAAGTTGAACTAGTATGTACACACAAATCCTGCACCACCAGTGCTATACAATGCATACAACAACTCTACTCACACTCTGTCTGTAGTTCCGGAACCTCCTACAAATATGTAGCTGGCCTGAGTGTGCAGGTTCCCCTGTAAGAGGTATTGCTACCTGCTGTCTGTAACAGTGATGCTCACATACAGGAAGGATGTCCATCACACAGGAAAGGTAAAGGGACCATGCCCACATAATGTAGGGATTTATATTAGATAGTTACCATGACAGTGGTAATTGGAAGTACTACACAACAAGATGCATGCAGGTAGCAAGTGGAGGACACTGATTGGTGCAGAGGCCATCACTTGATCATGTGCATCACCTACAAAATCCATGCTTCCATCTATTCAAAGCAGCTCAGTCCATTTACTGGACAGCGACTGAGAGAGAGAGAGAGAGAGAGAGAGAGAGTGAAAGTGGAAGTGGAAGTGAAAGCCAAAGCCAAAGCCACAGCAAAAAAATATATATATAATTACATCCAGCAAGCTAGCCAGAACAGACATCATTCCCACAACAGGTATGTGAAGTATATATGCATGTAACTGAACGTAGCACTTGGTCCATAATAATAGGATAGATGATGTTGAATGATTTATATGTGCCATCAGGTGTTGTAAAGATGTTCAACTGAACAACTGCTATGGACAAGAGTGTCTGTCCCTGTAGGTAGTGGGCCATAGCCATCAACTGTGCAGATCAGCACTGACTGACAAGATGTAAGCCATCATAGTGTGTGTTGTGTAATGGGAAGTATGTATATTACGTGGCCAATAGCTGGTGGTGGAAGTAATGCCATTATGACGGACAAATGGGATCCACAGCCCACCCCTTGCAGGATACTCAGGTTAATCTGTAATGTAGCATGCAGGAATTCCATAGGTATGTAACAGGGTTACCTGCAATCTGGTCTTACATATACCCCCCCTAATGTCAGGCTGTGTCCATATGTGGCACCGGTCTGTGTTGTAGCAAGGCAGAACAGTGCAGCTGTGCAGGAAGGTGTTGTGAGATTGTGGACCTGATGTCTGAATGTACTCCACATATAGGTATGCATATGTGTACATATGTACACATATATAATATATATATAAATATATATATATATATATATATATATATATATATATATATATATATATATATATATATTCCACAGTGGTGCAGCGGTAGCATTGTTGCCACACAGCAAGAGGTTCTCCCGTTCAATTCTCGGTTGGAGTGCGGGGAGTGCTTTCAGTGTGGAGTCTGCATGTCCTCCCCGTGGTTGGGTGGGCATTCGAAAGACATGCGTAAATGGGTGTGCCTTGGTTGAACATCGAGCTGGCACCTTGGCGTTCATGAAAATCTACCGCCAATCATTAGCTGACCGGAGTTCCGCAGTGGCGACCACTAACCGGGAAAAGCCGAAAGACAACAACATATATATATATATATATATATATATATATATATATATATATATATATATATATATATATATATATACATGTATGTCCACAAATATACAGATACTCATGTAGACATATATATGAGCACATATATACATCACATATATCTACACATATATAGATATATACCTATATGCACGTCTACATATATACAAACACAAACACAAACATATATGTATGTAAATACACGTCCCCTATATTACTACCATAGTGCTGCATGCTATGTGCAAGGAAACAGCACACATAGCAATACAGCTGGCAGTGTGTGCAACACGGATGGGTATGTCACATGTTAACCCCTTGTTGGACCACATTGCCCTCGTCTGTGAAGTATGGAATGGGAATATGGGGAAGTATGGCTGGTATAGTTGTGGAGGTGGTCAGGGTTGGTAGATATAGGGGACAGTCGATAAGAGTGGTATGTGACATGTGGTGGGTAAACACCCTGGATGGTGTGTGTGGTCTGTGATGTGGATGCCCCATGGGCCCCAATATGGACACAATGGGAACAAGCCTCCCACCCGCTGCTACTCACAACAGCAGTCCAGGTCCTGAAGGTGCCTGGTCTTGAGGCTGTGGGAGGAGCATATTGGCCCTGTGAATGTGTGCTGGGTGCCTCAGAGTGATGTAGCACATCCCACATGTGTCTGTGGAGCCCATTATGGAACAGACCCTGGACCTGACCTCAGAGGACAGGAACATGTCTGTGTGTGCCCCCGGGGGGGGACAACATCCCCTGGGTTGGTTCCACCTGATGATATTGCTGAACCAGTACATGAGGAGGCCCCAGGGTGGGACACACATGTGATGTGGCCAGGTAAATGGGCAGATGGGTTTGGAGAGGTGGTTCTGCTGGGCAATAGTACATATACATGCTATTGTATCACTGTTATAGAACATATGTTGGTAGTAATAGTCTACACAATCCCGGAACATGTCCAACAGCATGCATAGATATCCCCAATAACACAGAATGTCAGATGTGCAGCAATCACAAAGCAGCCATACCACAGGCATATATGGAACCATAGGGACCCTGACAATGGCATGCAGGTGAATAGTCTGTAACAGGCCAGCAATGATATTGCCCACACAGGGAACATGGCTACAAACACATAGCAGAAAGTGTGGTACAATATAATATCTGTCACACTGGTAGGTAAGCTGTAGCCATACCTAATGAGTTGTGCGTACAGTTTGTTGTCACCGATATGATGGGTGGTTGACAGAGATGTTTATTAAGAACTGTGGTAACCTTGCTGTATGAGTTGCTCAGACCTGTTTCCATCTTTATGTCTTTCAGCCTAGATGTCACATGCACGTCTGCCAACATATTCAGCTGCCGAAAATGAAGTGCTGATCACGTATTTAATCCAGCACTACCCTGTGTTGTTTGGCCAGGCTGCCCATGACCAGCAGGAGTAGACCGCCCTGCGGAAAGTACGGTACGGTGGACAGTCAAGCTGTTCTGAGGATTATACAGAAAAACTGGGAAATATTTAGAATGAATCCAGTACTATTTAGAACGTTGGGTGACAGTCCTAAAGTGGTGTTTAGAAGGGGGAAAATTTTAAAGAACTTGCTAGAACAACAACATAGAACCATTCCCAAAATAACAGGTATGGGCAAATGTGAAGCTTGTAACTTTTGTAAATACATTGAAGTCACCAATAATTTCTGTATAAATGGTGTACAATTTAAATTAAAACAGTGGTACAACTGTAATTCTAGGTACGTGGTGTATTTAGCTAGATGCAAATGCTGTACTGCATTCTATATTGGAAAAACGGAACAGAGACTCCGTGATAGGGTCTACGAACATCAGTACGCAATATCTAAAGGTAAAACTGACAACGCACTAGCTAAACACATACAGTTGCACAAAGACCACAAATTTAAATTCATGGCTATAGACCAGGTAGCTATAGACATTAGGGGTGGACCTGTACTCATGGTTAGAAGAATTAGAATTGCTGTGGCAAATTAGATTGAACACTTATAATTACCCTGGTATACATGAAGCTTGTTCATCAGCTGTATTTTGAAATGGAAAAGTTTGCTAAGATGAAATGTTTTATAGTTCTTTCAGGTGTGTCTCATTCATAAGAATTATATTTTTTAAAGTATTGGGCAATTTTAAATATAACTGTAGAATGTGTTATTTTTATTCTAACTTGAAAATGATAAGATTTTAAAGTAATTAATTAATATATATTAGATAGGTTTAGGGTTTATGTAAGTTAATACTGTTTGATGTGCACTGCTTCACATATTGTAACTTTATAGTAGTGAGTAGCAGTTTTAATGTGTGAGTGTTTCTTTAAAAGTTTTTAAGGTGAGGAGGTTTGTGGTGATAGGTAAAAAGTATCACCTGTTGGTATTTAAATGCATTTTGTTGCATGGTGCATTTGTAATCTGAAGACATTTGCTTTGGAAGCAAACGAAAAGCGCTTCATTATTTTGTATTAAAACAGAACTCAGACTTTTTTCTGCTTGCCGTTCTTGTGTTCATTTGTACTACAGTGTACCACAGTACTGCAGTGTAACATGTTGTAAGGAGTAAAGTGTAATGCATATATAGCAGGTAGTGTAGCCATCCAGCAATGATGCCTTACAGCTGTTAGTAACACTGTTTGGTTGTGGTCTCTATAATGTTATCCATTTGTGTTGTAGGTGTACATGTGTCAGCACAAGGATGCCCTGTGCATATGATGACACCTGTGGCACATCCCTGTCATCCATACCATCAATGCAGGGACAGGCTAATATGGTTCTGATGCACATGGTGACAGTACTACAGCGTACCACAGTACTGCAGTGTAACATGTTGAAAGGAGTAAAGTATAATGCATATATGGCAGGTAGTGTAGCTGTCCAGCAATGATGCATTATAGCTGTTAGTCACACTGTTTGATTGCGATCCCTATAATGTTAGCCATTTGTGTTGTAGGCGTACATGTGTCAGCACGAGGATGGTCTGCAATCATATTCCACAACAGGGTATAGCACTGTGGTGACATCATGGCTGTGACATATCTGGGGTACAGTTGAACACATGTTACAGGTTACTAAAACGGTTCTTGCCTGTGCCACATGGACAGGTGACCTGCTGAGGCGTTTATACCCTGCAACCTGATGTAGACCCATCCACATGCATGCACACTGTTACTTGGCAACACTGGGACTAGACCCCTACCTAGCTATGTAGTGATACTGAAGTGTGTGGCTTACATTGCACACACCACACAACGATTAGGGTGAGGTGTGTCCCAGGTCATATGTTACATGCAGAACATCCCCAGACATGTACAGTATGCTAATGGGGGATGTAATGGGTGTATATGGACAATACATAGTGTGACATACCATCATATTCACATTAACAGACACATAACAGCCAGACACACATCCGAGATACCAAGGCCTATCGCTGCTAACTAACTTGACCATGTGCCCAATGTGTTACAGGTAGGCTGCACACAAAACATGCATAACTGGCTTAGATTGTGATATCAGTTACCTGTATGGTTGATGGTGACAGTGGTAACCATAACGTGGTACATGGGACATATACCGGGTGTAGCTTGGTGTAATGACAGTGTACCCCAGTGGATATTGTACTCCCTGAAACCCATGTTGACACTCTGCCATACCCACCATCACACATTGGCCACAACTGCAGTACAGCCCATAGTATACCCAACAGTGGTACTACAGGGATATGCATCTAATGCACATGCCACATGCGTAGTAGGGTGTTGCATTGTCATGCCTCACCTATGGACAGCAGCAACACTATCTGTACTACTGTGTGGCAATGGGTATTGTAATAGGAGTATGTGGCTTCGGAATGCTGTACCCTACAGATATATAGACATGCACCCACACATGCCAGAACACAATGGGTATTCCATGCCTATCAACCCATTTGTAAAACACTGTTGTGCTGGTACTGCAAGGATCATGTAGCCGGTATGGGGGGAGCTTAACAGGGTACATGTAATGTCCCATACAGCAGCAGCCACAACTGACTATGGCAATGGGTGTTTTGTTGGTTGTAAAGGCCCTCATGGAATTACCAAGTACAGGTGTGCTAAAAAACAGACACTGCTATAATCAGTCATGCACACATACACATGTGTCAGTACAGGGGTGCATCGCTGCAGGTGGTCATAGCTGTGTACCTAGCTATTGTCCAAGGTGAGATGGGTTGTGTAGGGGTTGTGTGTACAGTGGTATCCTGCCACCTGTCAGGTGGCAGCAGGCAATCTATCGACAGACACTACTGTGGTGACCCTCAGGGTGAGAATGACATGCATCAGCCAATCCTCCAGGTGCCCCCTGCACATGGCCACTGACATGATCATGTTGACATGTATGTAACAAGCATTACAACACATGGTTAGTGTCTGTGATGAAGACCTGTACTCAAGCATGTTCTGTTGACTATGGTAGTGTAGTGGAGGTACCCATAACATGTGGCGTGCACAGGGTGACATCTCCTATATGTGCCAGTTCTTACACAGCTGGGCAGACATGTCAGTGTCAATCAAGCTTAGGTTGCCTGTACATATCCTAGCTGGATACCTGCTATCTACACATCTGTACAGGGACTGACAGTCATCAGCTTGGCAAGTAGCTGTGCAGTGGCATGAGTGTGTTGACAGATAAACGTCTGACAACAATATGTATGCCATAACTACATCGGAAGCCCTCACTAACATGTGCTGTACAGACGGTAGTCTACAGTTACATTCCACATGATGGATCATTACCCAGTAAGGGGTATATACTGTGACACAGCTCACACACCTGGGATACAACAGGGAGGCATCAGTGTTCAGCTATGCCCGCAGGTGTGCCTGTTGTCAGTACTACATTTAGCACTCTACTCTTACCTGGGTAAGCACTGTCAACAGTAGTACTGCCATAATACACTACATGCCAGTGTGACAGCATGTACCCTGGGCTGCTACACCTGTATGTAACAAATTAACATAGATAACAGTGCTGTACAGGCCTCATATACATCTGTGTCCCACACATGACACTCACACCCTTTGCTACTGTAATGACAGCACATAGGCACATGTATTGTACATGGCATTACATACACTTATTACAGATTATCAGACTGGGTGGTGTGACCTGGTTACCAGGGCTAAGCCATGCTTAGCAAGTATCAACATTGCTGCAATATAACAGCTGAGCTGATTTGCGCACTGGTAAGTGAAGCCTACACTGTGTAAACCACGTGCGTTTACCATTGCTCAGCACCACTTAGCTTCATGCAAACCCATGCAAACACACTTAAAGCTTTTCAAAACTGCCTTAACCACTCTGCATCTGACAGCCCTTGTTCTGCCCAGCAACAAAATGAACAACCATTGCAGGTCTTGAACCCAGGACCCTATACCCTAAAGTCACAACACATAACCACTACACTATGACAACTGTGAAGACAGCTGTTGTTTTACCAATATAGCTGTCAATACACATATTGAGTAGTATTGAACAATTGCCTTTAGTTCCCAAATTGTGAAGTCCTTGTTATTAATATGACTGTTGCATCACATATGTTGTTTTATCATAATGTGCACATAACAGATACATACGATGAGATACATCTGGAAGGCTATACACAACCGTGAGGTTTACACATGACAGGAATATGGTTATATACATATAATAGGTCTATATATGTCTACATGTACATATACAATACTCATACATATGTCTGTATACACATCTGTATATTGCAACATATATATATAGCCATGTGTACATCTCTTCGTATGTACACACACACACACACACACACACACACACACACACATATATATATATATATATATATATATATATATATATATATATATATATATATATATATATATATATATGTATCTACAGATATATGTATATATAGATATATGTATATATATATATATATATATATATATATATATATATATATATATATATATATGTATGCACATCCTATGTGTACAGATATGCCTAGTTATGTTGGTATATATGTAGATAGCTATAACTATATGTGCATAAATATCTATTCTGATATACCTACTACTGTCAATATATATGTAGATATCCATATGTATATGTGCATATGTATCTCTATCTGTATATGTGTAGACATATATTGCTCTGTATATGTGTATATCTGAGTGTTTATATGTATATCTATGTACATATACATATACATCTATGTATGTTGATAATTATATGTGTATATATCTATATAGATATCTGGATAATTATAAATACATATATGCTCACCATATGTCCTGAACATGGAGTGGAGCCCTACCTCAGCCCCTGTAGTCCCAACTTTGTAGTGCAAGGGGATGTCAGGTATGTATTGCAGGTATATCTGTAGACTATTGCTACTGTAGTAGGGATTGTCTTCACAGACATGGTGTGTGTGGGAGGTCACATCTGCTTTTAACATATGCGCCATTGGCTACTGACACACATCCTTAGGACATCATAGTACAGTACCACTGCTAGCACAGTAATGCTCCTGTGGACTACAGCAGAGATATTGGCCAATATATGTGGACAGTCTGAGACACTCTGGACAGTCCAGAGGTATACACAGAACCCCTTACTGCAAGACATGTGGACCAAGCCTGACAATGTGGATGTTAACAGCCATGTAGATGGGTATAACACGTACCTACTGGTATACATTTGGCCCCATAGGTTATGCATTCACACACCCCTGTCTGTCCCGACACATAACTACTGGTACAGAGGTGCCATGGCCACATACTACCCACTAGTTAGTGACATACATCTATACTGCATCCCACTGATTTGTCTGACATACATGAGTGTTATGGTGACCCAGCAGCAGTACATCTGGCAAGTATCTGGACATGACATCTCACTGGGTAAGTACACTAAGCTGCTAGGCATGTAACAAAGCACTGTACAAGCTACAGGCATACTGACTCAACACTGGCCACCATTTCCTATGGGGAAATACACATGTACCTGCATATATAGCAGGCTCTACAGGCATGTAACAAAACAAAGTAAGAGACACCTGTGTGAAAGTGCATAACCACAACCAATGTAAACACAGCCACATATGGCAAGCTAGCGTAATATTACAGTATATGGACTATCTATTCAACACCATCCTCATATGTGCCACTCGCACACTAGCCCTACATATACTGGCCCACTACACAGTGTGGTCCGATGCCTGTCTGTGGTATGGGACATGTGTGTGTTTGGTCCTACAAACATGTAAGCCAATAGGGTAATATACAGTGGAGCAGTATGTAACATCAGATAGCCCAGGACCAAGAACAATGACATTTACCACAGTCTCTACACAGGCCAAGGTACATATTAACAATACACACACTGTCGACAATCACCATAAGTACACAGACCTCAGTACTGTACACACAACCACAGAATGTCCAGGTTATGTCATCAAATATAACCCCTATTATACATAACGTGTAGCAGTCTGATATCTCACTGGCTTGTTATCAGTTATGATGTCACTTATGGTGTACAGGACATATGCACTTCTTACTGCAAGACATATGTACAAAGGTTGACAGAGTTGTGGCTGGAGGCACATACACAGGGCCAATATTGACATGTTGCTGTGATAACCTCATGCATTTACTGTTGTAACAGGGTTTGTTGCAACATATGTCCTATGAGGGATATGAAGTCAGTAACTCTCACGACTGTCACCATCTACAGACTGCAATCCTCACACTACCTTCTGCAGTTCACAGATAGGTGCTCTGTGGGTAACACATGTAAGAAAAGGCACCACACACTGCCCAGTCTGCAGATGATCCTACAGATGGGGGTTTCCTCATAAACATAGCACTAACATGGAAGGTATTAAAACATGTAGGACAGCCATATCCACACACACCCTGTTAAACCAACATTACTCCAAATGCAGTATAGCAGCACTTGCAGTCTGTAGTCAGGTCAGGCACATCCCCATCATGTGTGTTGGACTGTTTCCACAGTGTATGTTGTTAGAGGTAATTCCCCAATCCATCTGAGATGCTGTTTGCCAAACAACAGATCAAGTTCCTGCTCACAGTGAATGAAAAGGCCCAACACCAACATGATGTTCCTAGATAATGGAGTGTGTTTCCATGCAATTGTACCACAGCTGTTCCACATGCAATCAGCTAGAGGAGGGCTGCAATTTGTGCAGGGGCCATCAGCTGATCATGAGCATCACTTAACATACACATGCTGCTGCCTAAGCAAAGCAGGTGTAAGTCTCCACATCCACCAGAGAGGGAGTGAGAGAGGCAGACAGAGGCAAAGAAGTCAGGGAGGGGTGGGAGAGTAAAACTTAAGCATGTTTGTGTCACACACCTACCAGTACAGGGTATCAAACCCCTGATGACTATTTAGTGCTATCACATGTCTATGTAGTTATTGGATGCACCGCATAGGTTACATGTTGAAGAGCCCTCAAACGTATATGAGATGGTGAGTGACATCTGCAACAGGGATATGGTAGCTATATGGTTGGTGTAGTACACATGCCTGTCCGCATGAACAGGTGTCAGCGTCAACACAGCCACACTCTCACAGGGACACACATTGACACACTTGGCAGGGCCAGGAATACAACTTATCACTAGTGAGATTGCCACAACACAGTACTGTGCAGGTATTACATGCACCACAGGGGTCATACAGAGGTTATATGAGCAAAGGGTATGTGGAGGTGTCTGACATCAGACAGCATGCTTCAGTATGCCAATGGGGGTTGTAGTGAGTGTGAATGTGGTCACACGCATCATACAACATGCACACACAGGCACAGGGTGCCAGTACTGACATGCATGGGTGCATTGCTTCATGGGTGTGTAGTGGTTGACTGTGCCAGACAGCTATACAAGGCTAGGTGATGGGTATACCTTGGCATCAGGCCACATGACAATGGTCTGTATTGTGGCTCAGGTGTGTAGTGTCTGGATTTTCCCACACAGGTGGGTATTGTATTCACCATCCAGTCACCTGGGTGACTATTGCATGTGGCCAATTCTGTGCATTGCTTGCCATGTATGTGTTCCTTAGTCCATGACATGGATAGTGTCTGGGATGTGCACACCTCCCACATGCATGTACAGTGACATGTGGAACTGTACCTGAGGTGTCTGGCCCATGTTGTGTACACAGATTGTTATCATATGTGCCAGTCCTGGCCTCATGTGGTGGGAAAGGTTAATGGACAGCAGGTTGACCCTGCACCTACATTGATAGCATGATACCAGTATTCCCTGGTGTCAGTGGCATCTGCCCATACAGTGCATGTTTTTCAGCCTTGGTATGTTCTTTGTGGGTCACATTTGATGGCAACACAGGTGTTGCAGGTGTCCAGTAGGGAACAAATGGGGAGGTGCATTGTCAGCATGTACGTGTCTATTGGACTGATGGACAGGGTACCATGCCCTCTGTAGCCCACTGCAATCACACAATGGTTACTATCAGTGGGAAATATGCAGGGTACTACCAGCATAGCGGCTGTTGCCTAGGCATGTTTGCGTGTGTATGAGACGTGTTGAGAGTGTTCTCTGGGTAATACAAGGGTTGCTAACATTGTTCAGATGGCCTTAATGTCACATGTAGGGGTATGGATTTGCATTCCAGCCTCTTGGCTATTTCACATTTGTTATCCCTGTACGGTGGACATTGTGATATATACTACGGCCACCATATAAGAATTTTGCAAAACCCACTCCACATTGAGTTCAGATGTTACACACTCGCACCCAACTCCACACAGGATATGAATGACAAGCACATACACACACACACACACACACACACACACACACACACACACACACACACACACACACACACCTGTCATGTCTGGGATTAGAACTCCTACCTAACTAGTATATTACACTACAGCACTACAAAGTTATAGGATGCACCACAGAGATTACTGCAGTACTCCTTCCCCAAAGGTGTATTTCATAGTGAATGACATCAGCAGGATTGCCAAAGTAGGGCATTCGAATTGTAGTGAGCGTAGCTAGGCTAAAATGCATTGCTTCCTACACAGACATAGAAACACACACAAAACATCCACAATTGCCATGTGTGGGAATAGAACCTCTACCAGAGTTCTACATCACACTACAGCATGAAGCTGTTATAGGACACACCATTGGGATTACTGGAGTACTCCTTCCCCAAAGGTATATTTCACAGTGAATGACATCAGCTGGATTGCCAAAGTAGGGCATTTAAATTGTAGTGAGTGTGACTAGCCTAAAATGCATTGCTCCCTACACAGAAATAGAAACACACACAAAACATCCACAACTGCCATGTGTGGGAATAGAACCCCTACCACATTTCTATATTACACTACAGCATGAAGCAGTTATAGGACACGCCACAGGGATTACTGGAGTACTCCTTCACCAAAAATGTATTTCACAGTGAATTACATCAGCAGGATTGCCAAAGTAGGGCATTTGAATTGTAGTGTGTGTGACTAGCCTAAAATGCATTGCTTCCTACACAGACATAGAAACACACACAAAACATCCACAACTGCCATGTGTGGAAATAGAACCCCTATCCGAGTTCTATATCACACTACAGCATGAAGCTGTTATAGGATGCACCACAGTGATTACTGGAGTACTCCTTCCTCAAAGGTGTATTTCACAGTGAATGGCATCTGCAGCCTTGCCAAAGTAGGGCATTTGAATTGTAGTGAGTGTGACTAGCCTAAAAAGCGTTGCTCTCTACACAGACAGAGACACACACAGTTGCCATGTCTGGGATTAGAACTCCTACTTAGCTAGTTTATCACACTACAGCAGTATGCAGTTACAAGACATGCCATGGAGATTACTGGGCTACAGCTGTCCAAAAGGTGTATTTCACAGTGACTGACATCAGCAGCCTTGCCAAAGTAGGGCATTTGAATTGTACTGAGTGTGACTAGCCTAAAAAGCATTGCTTTCTACATAGACAGAGACACACACAGTTGCCATGTCTGAGATTAGAATTCCTACCTAACTAGTTTATTACACTACAGTAGTATGCAGTTATAGGATGTGCCATGGAGATTACTGAGCTACAGCTGTCTGAAAGGTATATTTCACAGTGAATGACATCAGCAGCCTTGCCAAAGTAGGGCATTTGAATTGTACTGAGTGTGGCTAGCCTAAAAAATCATTGCTCTCTACACAGAGACACACACACACACACACACACACACACACACACACACACACACACACACACACACACACACACACACACACACACACACACACACACAGTTACCATGCCTGTGATTAGAATTAACTATTATATCTCATTACAGCAGTACGCAGTTATAGGGTGCACCACAGAGATTACTGGGCTACAGCTTTCCAAAAGGTGTATTTCACAGTGAATGACATCAGCAGCCTTGCCAAAGTAGGGCATTTGAATTGTACTGAGTGTGACTAGCCTAAAAAGCATTGCTCTCTACACAGACACACACACACACACACACACACACACACACACACACACACACACACACACACACACACACACACACACTTGCCATTTCTGGGATTAGAACTCTTACCTAACTAATTCATCACACTACAGCAGTACACAGTTATAGGACGCACCATGGAGATTACTGAACTGCAGCTTTCCAGAAGGTGTATTTCACAGTGAATAACATCAGCGGCCTTGCCAAAGTAGGACATTTGATTTGTAGTGAGTGTGACTAGCCTAAAAAGCATTTCACTCTATACAGACAGAAACACACACATGCCATGTCTGGAATTAGAACTCCTACCTAACTCTTTTGTCAGACTACAGTAGTACACAGCTATAGGATGCGCTACAGAGATTACTAGGCTACAACTTTCTGAAAGGTGTATTCCACAGTGAATGACATCAGCAGCCTTGCCAAAGTAGAGCATTTGATTTGTAGTGAGTGTGACTAGCCTAAAAAGCATTGCTCTCTACACACACACACACACACACACACACACACACACACACACACACACACACACACACACACACACACACATATGATTGTTGCGTCTGGGATTAGAACTCCTACCCAAGTAATACAGCAGTATGCAGTCTAAGGAAGTGCCATGGAGATTACTGGGCTACAATTTTCCCAAAGGTGAATTTCAAAGTGGATGACCTCAGCAGGCTTGTCATAGTAAATCTATGGGGAGGGCAGTGTGTGTGCATGGGCCATAACCCATTAATCTAGAGGTTGACACACCACATGCGGGCACACACAGGGTTATATTCCACAGGTACGTGTATACAGCTGCAAGATGACTAATTTCCTGTACAGTTATGTTGCACAGCTAGCACATGCACCACATAGTCCGTAATGCTGACAGATACTGGTGGATCATGTCTACAGTGAGTGACATCTGAACCTCATGTGGTTGTAGCCATTTGGCTGTGTGCTGGGTGGAACAGACCTCATAATGGATGGCTCCTTGTCACAGTCACTCTCTTCCACACATCTATGTACATCTACTTTTGGCTTATTATAATGTGTTTTCCTTGGATATATGCCTGTATTCCTATCCACGGTGTGTGCAAAGCATGAGTGGTGCATACTGAGGAGTGTCTGCATTAACATCTACAACTGCCAGATATGTCTGGTCCACTGTTGTTTGCAGACATGGGCTTCATTTGTTTGTGTGTGAGCATGCTGTGTGTGAGCATGCCCAGTATGCCCTTCTGTATTGAATGTGTGGATCAATTCCAGATAGTTTGTACTCCAGTGCAGACCTTTGTGTTGTACACCTACAGGTAGCAAACTGTTTCTGCAGGGTATCCGTTGATCATTTGGCAATATGGGGGCAAATTGTGCAGGGGATAGTGTATGCTGTAGGTGATTGTGTCTGTGCTGCTTCAGCTGCATGGTACTGCTGTTAGCAAAGATATTCAGACGTGTACTGTTATACACAGTGATGTTTTCTGTCCTCATGTACTGTCATGTGGACATTCTTGCTCACAGTGATGTCTTGGGGGACAAGGGTGACTGCAGCTGTGTCCGGTATTGTGGGCAGACACCTACGTATTCATGGTAAGTTATGTCATTCTGGAGGGGGAGCTGCAGACACTTGCTGATGGGTCTGTGTATCCGCTTCAGCACCTTGGTACAGTGCTAGCAGAGGATCCCATACTTGTACACCCATTGATATGACAGTATGGGCTTATCTTGCTGTGGCAATGTCTCACAGCTGTACAAATTTTCACAGGTTACCCAGAGGCAGGGGCCATGGGTCAGGATATTACCCCTACTGTGGTGTACGGGCAGGTGTGTAGCCACCCATTTATGTGTTTGCAGCCAGTGATAATGTGTGCACACAGCTTGGTGTTGGACCCTGCACATTCCATGCTGCCCATGCTCCCACCCCCCCTGTTATTCTAACCTCTTCCATACATTATGCATACATTCTCTGATACTTTCCCTAAGGGCATCACCCCATCACAGGTGTGTGTTAGTGTTGGTTCACAGTTCATGCAGTAGGACATGGTGGACATGTTACTGTGGTTTATCCACATGGCCTTGCATATGGCTTATGTGGAGTGTGTTATGTTGTTATTTGGGTGTCCATGACATAACATGCATTGGCAGTATGTGTGAGACACATGCCTTTGGCAGTAGCCTGTGGGGCATTAGGTGTTGCTGTGGGCCAGATGTGGCAGGCTGTTGCATTCTGTCAGTCCTACAGTCTCAGACCACCATACAGTATATTCCCCTGGGGTGACAGGGTAGGTGTGATAGGTGTTCATGCCAATACCTTCTATCAGTCTTGATCAGGTGGTGTGGATGCTGGCAGGCTGCTACCTACAGCTAGGGACACACCTGCATGGGACACCTGCCCCGCATGCTACATTCTTCCTCTATTGCCATATACAGGTGGGGTAATACTGTACCTATTCCCCACAGCAGGGATATGACCAGAGAGGTGCCTGTGGGTAGTGTTTGCATGAGCTGGGTGCATATGTGCTATGGACACTACTTGCATCTGAAGCACAGATATGCATGGGGCATTCCAGTTATGCTGGCATGTGTAGGTACATCAGCTGTTTCCCAATACATCAGTCTTACCTTCTTTGTGATCTGAAGTGTTCCGGCAGACATCACCGGTATCCCCACTACAGGACCAGTTACTGTGATGCATACCTGTATGTACAATCCCAAGGATGTCTCCATTTCACAGTGACACAGTATATACTGTATGCCTGGGGTACTTTCCCCTGTGTACTGCTTGTATATCTAGCCCAACAGCCAGGCCATGTCAGTCTTTCAGATGGTGACACATATTACCACCATACATTTACAATAGCTTACTGCTAGCATGTGTTTTACTGGTGGGGATTGTCTTTGGCATTGCAGTTGTAAATGCTTGTCCCTGTCATCAGCAGTACTGGGCAATGGCCACCAGGTCTTACCTCAACATGCATACATACTGACCACTCTCACACAATATGAAACACACACCATCCTCACACACATAGGCCTGCATATTGTGCAAATGCTACAACATATCCTGCTACCTTGGCCACCTCTGGGCATCTGTGCTCCACTTGTATTATACCTACTCATACATGTTACTACATTTCTACACAGGATTGGGGGGGGGGCACACCTGACTGTTACTACATTTCTACATAGGGTTGTGGGGGGACACACCTGACTGTTTTTACATTTCTACACAGGGTTGGGGGGGCACACCTGACTGTTACTACATTTATACACAGGATTGGGGGGGGTGCACTTGACTGTTACTACATTTATACACAGGGCTGGGGGCCATACCTGACCATTTCTACATTTCTACACATGATTGGGAGGGGCACACCTTACTGTTTCTACATGTCTACATAGGATGGGGGGGCACACCTGGCACTTGTACACATTTGCTATGACTGTACTGGTATGTTAGGTACTCCATTTCATTCTGTATTCTAACGTATCATGCTGACTAGAGGCATATCAGTGTACTACAGGTCTTAGCTTTGGTTGACCTACATATTATTGTCTGACTTCCTACCCTTCAGAACTAACATTCCACTGCCTGACCTGCTGTAGTCTGTCAGTGTAGGCCTGGGGGGGGGGGGATTACCCATAGGCATCATTCAAAGGCCATAGCACAGCCTCTGTTTGTGTTTGTCTACACCTGTCCTGCTGGCTGAGACTGTTGTTGGGTATGTGAACCTCCCTGACTGGCATGTGTGAGTCATATGGACACTCATGCGACCCAGCACATTTTCCTGCAGTGGATTTTGTTGCCCTGTGTAGTACTGGCTACTATGGTGACTCCGGTATTTGTTACAGATGTCATGGTGCCAACTATGGGTGTCTTCTACCTGCTGGCATACCATTCTGCCACCCAATTCCCTTGCATGCTCACATCCATACCATAGATACCGGTAATGACACATTCTACTCCATTCGGCAATTGGTAGGTTGATTGACTTACCTTGTGCGTGTGTCAGTATTGAGGATGGTGCTGGAGGGCTGCCTATGTCGAATGCACATAGCACACTCTCTATACATGGTAAAGCATAGGTAGTGTCATGTTTGGCATCCCTTTTACTGTATGTGCGCATCAGAGAGAGGTGTCATTCCCTGGGTCCCTACTGTGTCAATGTTAGAAAAATATGCATTAATGTGTGTATTAGCAACATGCTTAGTGCATTTAGAGCTTGTAAAGGGTTAACACATTTATTCTATTTCATACTGCATAAATCTGTACAAACTGCAGTTGCTTTCTGACCTTATACTGTTAGCTAAAATCTTGCTTTTGCCTTGGAAATTTACTGAGAAACAGGTGATTTCTGCTTGTGTTAGGAAAATAATAATTAGAACAATACTACTTGTATGAAACTTAGACAAGAAGTTCCGCTGTGCCATGAGAAAATACACAGCTGTAGAAGTTACAGATAATTAGTACAAAGCCTGCTTGAAAAATATAAACTGCATTTGCTTGTATCTGTATTAGAAGAGTACCTTGAAAAGTAACACTGTACAATAGACGTTTGTAAACGGATTAATGATCACCAAGGCTAGGTTGTTTTTCTGAAAAGTTTCTCACAAATCTAGTCATGTCAGCAGAAAATCTGAGTAACATCTGCTGTAGAACAATACTGAATGTTGTGTTTGATTACGTCAGCTTAGAAGGCCATGTCTTGTAAAATAGTATAAGAATGAACATACTTCCTGTTAGTAGTTAGACAAATCCTTGTATTTGCATGTTTTTGTCTCCTTGCAGCAAGTAAATTAAAGTGCCTTAACTGAACCTTATGTGTACTGGTCTTTGAAGTTTTACCTTTGACAGTCAATATATGTGCTATGCATTGCCTCTTTGCCAAGGCCAGGGCATATTGGGCATGCCTCCATCTGCCTACTGGGGGCAGGCTCAGGTTGTTCCTCCTCCAAGTCACTCTGTGTCTGTGCAGGCATTGGCATTGGTGGGGGGCTGTGTGGCCCTTCTCTGTGCTGTTCCTGCTGCAGCTGTTTCCGCAGGATCATATTGTGTAGCATGGCACATACCATAACAATTTGAGTACATGTAGCTGGTGAGTACTGCAAGGCTCCACCGGATGTGTCTAGGCACCGGAACTGTGACTTGAGCATCCCAAACACATGCTCTGTTATAAGTCTGGTCTGTGCGTGTGCCTCATTATGACATTCTTGTTTATGTGTGTGTGCATTTCTGATGGGTGTCATCAGCCACGGCTCCAGTGTGTAACCAGCATCCCCCACTAGGTGACCGTAAGGGATGTCCCATTGGCAAATCTTTGGTACAGCTGCATCAGATGCCAGTTGTGGGAATCGTGATAGCTTCCAGGGCAGCCAGCACACACATTCATTATAATGCCCTGGGCATCGCACACAACCTGGCAGTTGATGTAGGGGAGGCCCTTGCAATTGATGTAGACCCTACCCTGATCACCGGATGGTGCTTTGATGCATATGTGCATGCAGTCTACAGCATCCACTACCTCATGGTATTCTGCTATTTGGTGGGAGAGACGCATATTGCTGCTCAACACCTCACAGGTGTTGAGGAAATATAAGTGCTCACTGGCATGTGCTGACATGGCATCCAGGACCTGGTGGAATACTCTGGATGCTGATGTCTGTGAGATCCCCATGATATCCCCAGTTGAGCTTTGGGACGTACCTGTGGCTAGTATTCCTAGGCCTACACCTACCTTGGTATCCAGTGGGATGAGTTCCCCTTTGTCAGTTCGGTGTGTCAGGCGTGGCCGGCACAGCTTAACAATTTGCTGTAGGAGGCCCCTGTCAACCCTATAGCACTCCACTATCTCCAGCTCATGTAGCCCCTGGTAGGTTACCCTGGGTCTGTACACTCTTCTCCGTCTCCTCACTCTGGGTTGGTCGACAGCATTCACATCCTCACCACCTTCAGCCTCTTCCACATGTTGTTATATGATGTTTGCTGCAGCCCCTATAATTTTCTTGTTTTGTTTGTTAAAAGTTTCCCGCTTGTATACACCAGTGGTGTAGAGTATGGAAAAAAACAGAGGGGGAAGGTGTTTGCATAGTTTATAGTTGTGTTCTGGGCTGAGCTGGTCTGCTGCCTGTGTAATTGGCTGATTCTGATACATTTCACCTGCCAGGTATGCTAGTTCTCCTAGATTACCTTCCTAGTGCTGTTTTTCCTTCCCATTGTCTTCCTGTTTAAGCCCAGGGGTGCTGCAGATGTAAACTATGCACAGAAATATTACAACTGGTGGCGATCCTTACAGACAGCTGCCCATCTGTATTCTAGCAGGGACAGCCATACTAGATGTGTATCGCATTCTGTATTCTCATACAAGGAATTCATTTATTGTATTATTTATTTATTTTATTGTCGAACATCAACAATAAAATAAAGAAATAATACAATAATACAAGCAAATCACCCTTGACATCCACATCCCACCCCCACCCCCCAGTAAGGAAACCTCCATAAAAAACTTCTCCAAAGCCAAATTCATGCTACTCAAGTCAGAAGTGACAAACTTCATGACACCCATGCAGATGGGAACTGGATGTTTGACCACTGAATCCTACACTAAGGCACTGTATGAGCACATCCACTCATGCATGAATCATGCCATTCCAAATAGAACCAAGACTGTCTCCTCCAAAAAAAGAACCCAATCTGGTGGTCCTCTGCCATAAACAAACTATACAACAGAAGGAAGAAACTGTTTCAGAAAATAAGAAAATCCCAGGATACAAAAAACTCCCTCACTGGCCTCAGTAAGAAGCTGAGATCCCTCATAAAATCCTCAAAAGCTAGTTACGAAAATAAAATTGCCAAAGATTCCAAAGAGAGCCACAAGGCATTCTATAGTTATGTCAAGAATCTAAATGTCAATGCTCAGATCTGCTCTGAGCTACAACAGAATGGCATTAAATATACTGATCCCAAGGATATTGGCAATATCCTGGCAGATCAATTTAGTGCCAACTTCACCCCCCTCTCACCCCCTAAAGGGCCCATCTCAATACCAAAATATTGCCAAATTCCGGTAATCATGGCCACACAGGTAAAAACTGCACTCTCCCAAGCTAAGAATACAGCATCCATGGGACCAGATGACATCCCAGGCTGTGTACTACATGAACTACAAAATGAACTGACACCTCACCTAAGTGTCATGTTTAATCATAGCCTCACCTCTGGCTTCATGCCCACTGAGTGGCGCACAGCTACAGTTATCCCACTCCACAAGGGCAGATCCTCTTTGGATCCCAGGAACTACTGTCCCATCAGTCTGACAAGCCTGATCTGCAAGGGCATGGAACGCATTATCATGGAACTTATAAACAAAGACATTGGCTACCTTCAAACACTGGACCCCAGCCAGTCTGGGCTTGTGAAGGGCTGATCTTATCTCCTCAACCTGATTGACTTCTTTGATTCAGTCTCCAGAGCTGTGGACATGGGTAAGGCAGTCCACACAGCCTATCTGGACCTCACCAAGGCCTTTGACACCATCCCCCACTCTGGAATCATAGATAAACTTACTAAGCTGGGTATAAATCCCTATGTCACTCGATGGGTTGCCAACTGGCTTACTGACAGGACCCAGACTGTAAAAGTAGCCGATTCCAAATCCAGCTCCAGACAAGTGACAAGCGGAGTACCTCAAGGTTCAATCCTGGGACCACTCTTGTTTGGCATCTACTTCTCTGAAGTACAGGCCAACACTAAGGGACTCTGGCTAACAAAGTTTGCAGATGACTGCAAACTGGGAGCCATTATTGAATCCTCAAATTATGTGGATATTCTACAAAAGGGCCTTACAGAAACAGATGTCTGGTGCCAGAGCCATGGGCTCAAGCTTAATGACAAGAAATGTATAGTTATCACCTTTGGAAAAAAAGAAGTACCCATAAATTTCCACATAGGTGGCAGTACACTAAACATCGAAAGTGTGATGAGAAACTTAGGGACACAGGTGGACAGTAGCCTCATTTTCAATAACCACATCGCCACAACAGTCAGAAAATCCTTCTATGTGGCACACCTCATCACTAAGGGCTTTTCATCCAGAAAAAAGGAGGTCATTGTCCCACTGTACTCATCTCTCATTAGACCCATTATAGAGTATAATGCCCCATTTGGTATGTACCTCACAAGACATCTGCAACAGCTGGAAAGGCCACAGAAATACCTCACTAAAAGAATCACAGGCCTAAAGCAGATGACATATGCTGACAGTCTAAAAAAACTCCAGCTATATTCTGTGGCATATCGTCTACTCAGGGGCGATCTCAGCTTAACATACAAGGCCATGTCAAACCCAGTGCTGTTGGACATGCTACACTTAAAGAAATCCCAATCCCTCAGAGCTACATGCTCCAGGGATCTAAGGTATGACCCTGACCTTGAGCAGTATCCTACCTTCACCAAGAATGATGCCACAATACAGAGATAAGATGATCAGCTTTAACAATTGGCTTAAACTCTGGTGTCATTCAAAGGGGATCCAATGTCTGTCTGCCTGGGATGACATGCTGGACAAGCCACGCTGCTTCTCAAGGGACGGCTTGCACCTGTCACCCCTGGGATTCCGGATATTGGCAAAGGCTCTTGCCACCCCCATAGTGCCTTTTTTAGGCAAGGTTCAAATTCTAAACCTACCACCCTAGAACACAAAAAAGGAAAAAAACTAAGGGTAATGCTGCTCAATGCCAGAAGTTTAAATCTCAAAATGCACGCACTCGAGGCCCTTCTCAGTATGGAGAACATCGATGTCTGTGCAGTGACAGAAACCTGGTTCAAGGCTCCTGAGAGCACCCCAGCACTATCAGGTTTTACCTCTTATCATGCGTTCCGGCCCCAAAATCCGGACAATACCAAGAAAGGAGGGGGGGTATCCATATTCATCAAGGACACCCACACCTCAAGACTGGTGGCAACGCACGATGCATCGGAGACCATCCAGGTGCAATTAACCATAGGCAAGACTGCTCTGCAAATTGTAGCATGTTACAGGCCACCCTCACAAACTCAGGAACCTCACATGG
Source organism: Protopterus annectens (assembly GCF_019279795.1). NCBI lineage: Eukaryota > Metazoa > Chordata > Ceratodontiformes > Protopteridae > Protopterus > Protopterus annectens. Next base: position 391,655,667 of record NC_056740.1, on the reverse strand, counting down.
CCTTCCTGAAAACACTAGAAAGTATAAATGTATCACCAAACACCATCATACTAGGCGACTTCAATTACCCTAATATAGACTGGGAACACTACTCAAGCCCAAACACCCTAGCCCAAAAGTTCCTGGAATTCATAAACTCAAATGCCATGGAACAACTAGTCACCATCCCCACAAGAGGAGAAAACATACTTGATCTCATCATCACGAACATGGGAGCACAATGTTCAACACCGGAAGTATACCCCTCACTGGTGAGATCAGATCACAAACTAATCTCGCTGGAGGTCCTCATCCCACCCCACCTGAAATAAAAGACCACAGTAAAGAACTACTTCACACTTCTAAAGACTAGTGTGGTCTCCTTTAAGGCCCCGAGCGGAAAACAGTACTCAAGCCGCTGAATCACTTACAAATGCCTTCTACCAGCACCTGCAGGACTGCATGGATAAGGCAATCCCAAGCAAAACAAAGACTCTTTGTACCAAAGGCAAGCGTCCAGTCTGGTGGACCCCAGCCATAAACAAACTCTACAACAAAAGGAGAAAGCTACTACAAGATAGAGCAAAATCCTTAAAAGGTAAGACACCCTTGATCACTATAAGTAAAAACTAAGAGCTCTCATAAAATCATCCAAAGCAAATTTTGAGAGAAAAATAGCTAAAGACTCAAAAGACAATCATAAGGCCTTCTTTAGCTATGTTAGAAACCTGGGAGGAAACTCCCAGATATGCTCAGAACTAGTTCAAAATGATGTGAAGATTACTGATCCTACAGACATTGCCAACATACTGGCTGACAGGTTCAGTGCAAACTTCTCCCCTCCCCAAAGGAGAGATATCTATACCAAGCGATTGCAGCCCCCAAACATCTCCAACGCAAGTGAGAACTGCTCTCTCCAAAGCAAAAACACAGCATCCATGGGACCTGATGGTGTCCCCGGCTGTGTGCTCCACGAACTCAACGAGGAATTAAACCCACAGCTAGGACAGCTGTTTAATCATAGTCTTACCTCTGGATACATACCCAGGGAGTGGCGCACTGCAACTGTGGTCCCACTTCACAAAGGCGGTGCCTCCACCGACCCTGGAAATTACCGGCCCATTAGCTTGACAAGCCTTATCTGCAAAGCCATGGAGAGGATCATAATGGACCTCATAAATAAAGACATAGGGAATTTGCAGACTTTGGATCCATCTCAGTTTGGCTTTGTCAAAAGCAGATCATGCCTTCTAAACTTGGTTGACTTTTTCGAAACAGTCACCAAAGCCATTGATGAGGGAAAGGCAGTCCATACAGCCTACCTCGATCTGGCGAAGGCCTTCGATACAATACCGCTTTCGGGTATCATTGAAAACTCATCAGCTTAAATGTTAACCCATACATCACAAGATGGGTTGCAAACTGGCTGAGTGACAGAACCTACAGGGTCAGAGTTGCTGGCGCCATGTCAGACTCAAAGCCTGTCACAAGTGGTGTACCACAGGGCTCAGTCCTGGGCCCACTCTTGTTTGGCATCTACTTTTCCAGTACAAGCAAACACAGGAGGGTTATGGCTGACAAAGTTTGCAGATGACTGCAAACTGGGCCATAGTAGAAAACACATCTGACACAGATATCCTTCAGAAGGGTCTCACAGAAACGGATAACTGGTGCCAGAGCCATGGCCTAAAGTTAAATGCCAAAAAATGCATAGTCATACCCTTCGGGAAAAACAAGGTTACCCCTAGCTACCAAATAGGTGGCAATCCACTGAGCACAGAAGAAGTTATCAGGGACCTGGGGACCCAGGTTGATAGTAGTCTGTCATTCAACACCCATGTAGCTAAAGTAGTTAGGAAGACCTTCTACATTGCCCACCTTATCATGAAGGGATTCTCATCTAGATCAAGGGAGGTCATAGTCTCCCTATACTCAGCACTCATCAGACCAATGATTGAGTACAATGCCCCATTCGGAATGTATCTGACCCGACACTTGCAGCAGCTGGAGAGGCCACAAAAGTTCCTCACCAAAAGGATAAAGGGTCTCAAACATCTGTCCTATGCTGCCCGACTGAAAGAACTCCAGCTCTATTCAGTCGCCACCGCTTGCTCAGAGGTGACCTTTGCCTAACATACAAGGCCATGTCAAACCCAGATTTGATGAATATGCTTCACCTCAAAAATCTTGATCCGTCAGAGCCACAAGGGCGGAGACTTAAACCTCGACACGGCTATTAATAGGACATGCTGGAGGATAGATTCATCACCCAAAGACTCCCTATGCTGTGGAATAAAATCCCGGTATATGTGAGGCAGAGCACCTCGCTGGCCTTGTTCAAGAGAAATCTTGACCAATGGATGGGAGATCGCAGATATACCCCAGGGATTACCTCAGTGTCACTGCTCGACAGAGGCACAGCAAAATAATGGGTATAGTTCCCCATACTAAAGGGGTGGCGTAAGCCACAAAACTATGGGCTAGGCTTGTAAATGCCCTCGGGCAGATAGCCTAGTATGAACCTATGAACCTATGAAACCTGGTCATCACAATGAACAAAACATGCTGGAGGGATAGGTTCCTGACCCAGAGACTCCCCATACTCTGGAACAGACTGCCCATACATGTCAAGCTGAGCACCTGTCTGGCCCTCTTCAAAAGGAACCTTGATGATTGGATGGGAGATAGGAAATTCACCCCGGAGATCATGTCAGTCACCCTGCTAGACAGGGGACCAGGGAAATAAATATTCTGGGAATAAATAGCCAGGGAATTGTTATGGCCAGGCTTGTATAGGCCCTAGGGCCAATAGCCTAGTACCAACCTATGAACCTATGAGGAGGCAGAAGGTGTGACACTGCACTTTTATTGTTTTACACAATGCAACTAGAAAATCAGGAGAAAATGACAGGCAAGGTATGTATGCAGCTGTTAAGGGAAATGCAGGTGGTGGTTATTTTTAAATGTAATGGGGATACTAATATAAACTGGTGCTTATGTTTTTTTTCTGTTTCTTCCTTTTCCTCTGTTTTTCCTTGTTCAGTTTTAAGATATGTAGGCACTGCAATGTAAAAAAAAAAAGGAAAGAGGAAAGGTGTGGTTAAGAGAGCATAAGAAAAGAAATTAGAGTGCTTTTTCTCGTGCATGCATAGAGGAATGACTGGGTTAAGACCCTTGGTTTTATCCAGCAACAAGTCTTATTAGAAGGCAAGTAAATGAAGAAGGATATTGAATATTATAAGGCTTTTTTCTGGTACACAATGTATCCTTAGTAGTTTTGTGTCTTGTTTGCATGTCTCTAAAAGACAATCTGATAAAGAGTAATGGCTTGGAGAAAGTGTTTATTAAAAGCATTCAAGTGTTTTCTCAGCAAGGAGAGCTATAAAGATAAGACAAAACCAGACAGCACCTACTAAAAGCACAGGCTGTACCATGTGTCCTAGCATGACTAACCTTTCTTTTTGGTTATCTCTAGCCTGTCTGTGTGGCTATCAGTTTAGAACTTTTGTTCTTATTAGGAAGGTAAAACTTAACAATTTGAAGATGTACATAGCATTGCCTGTTATTACATTAATAGGTTTTAGGGTAGTACTGGGGGTGATTTTTTTTTGTTTGTTTGAGGGGGCTTTCAATAAAACAATTTTTTTTTTAAGCTGTGACATGAGATAGGCCCAAATGGATATGACAACAAACAACTGTTTAAAAGACCACGCTGCCAAACAATATATGCATAGGTTCATAGGTTGGTACTGGGCTATCTGCCCAAAGGCATATATTAGCCCAGCCACGTTGTGCAGTATTCATCGCCCCTTTAGTAGTTCCCTAGACCCTTGTACTAGCAGCTAGTACCCTTGGCCCCTATCTAGTAGTGCTGTTGGTGTGATCCCTGGTGTGAACTTTCTGTTACCCATCCACTCATCAAGGTTCCTCTTGAAGAGTGATAGTGAGGGGCTCTGTCTTATGTAGATTGGGACCCTGTTCCATAGTAAGGGAAGTCTCTGCGAAGGGAATCTATCCCTCTGGCATTTTCTATTCATTGTTGTGTTGAGGTTTATATCCCTAGAGCGTGTAGCTCGAGTAGATTTGGTTTTGCTAAGATGGAGCATGTTCAACAATTCTGGGTTGGACATGGCTCTGTACGTTAGAAAGAGATCACCTCTGAGAAGGTGGTATGCAACAGAGAACAGTCTTAGCTTTTTCAATCGTGCTGCATAGGACAACTGTTTGAGGCCAGTAATCCTCTTGGTTAGGTACCTCTGTGGTCTCTCCAGCTGCTGGAGATGTCCAGCCAGGTACATTCCAATTGGTGCATTGTACTCAATAATGGGTCTGATGGGGTAAGAGTAGAGGGGCACCATTACATCCTTAGATCTTGATGCAAACCCTTTCATGATCAGATGGGTCATATAGAAGGATTTTCTAACAACTTTGGCAACATGGTTATCAAAGGAAAGCTGACTATCTACTTGGGTCCCTAGATCCCTTATTTCTTCTTCAGATTTCAGGGTTGTTGTAGTTTGTGGGTACTCTGTTTTTTCCAAAGGGGATTACTACGCATTTTTTTGCATTTAGCTTGAGACCATGGCTTTGACACCATGCATCAGTCTCATTTAGGCCCTTCTGGAGGATCTCCATGTCGGCCGGAGACTCTATTATAGCACCCAGTTTGCAGTCATCCACAAACTTAGTCAGCCACAGCCCTTCCGTGCTTGCCTGTACTACTGAGAAGTATATGCCAAAAAGGAGGGGCTCCAGGACAGAGCCCTGAGGCACACCGCTCATTAGTGGTCTGGATTCTGACATAGATCCCACTACTCTTACTTTATGGGCTCTGTCTGAGAGCCAGTTTGCAATCCATCTTGTGACGTAAGGGTTTATGCCCAGGCTGGTGAGCTTATCAATAATCCCTGAATGGGGAATGGTGTCAAATGCTTTAGCAAGGTCAAGGTAAGCTGTGTGTACCTCCTTTCCCTTATCTATAGCCTGAGTAACTGTCTCAAAGAAATCCACCAGGTTCAGGAGGCATGATCTGCCCTTGACGAAGCCGAACTGTGTGGGGTCCAGTGACTGGAGGTTCCCAATCTCTTCATTTATGAGTTCCATAATGATTCGCTCCATAGCCTTACAGATCAGACTGGTCAGGCTTATTGGTTGGTAGTTCCCAGGGTCAGTTGTGGCCCCAAACTTGTGTAGCGGGACCACCGTTGCTGTGTGCCATTCTATGGGCACATATCCTGTGGAGAGGCTGAGACTGAACAGGGTATTAAGATGCGGGGTTAATTCCTTTTGGAGCTCAGATGACACAGCCTGGGACACCATCTGGTCCCATGGAGGCAGTGTTTTTAGCTTTAGATAGAGCCTTGTTAACCAACATATCAGTAATAATTGTACTTACACAATCCCCTGGAATGGTAATAGGCCCTGTAGGTGGTGGGGGGGGGGGGGGTTTGCACTGAATCTGTCAGCCAAGATGTTGGCAATGTCAGAAGGGTCAGTGTATTTTGTTCCATTTTGTACTAGCTCAGAACAGACCTGAGTGTTGCCATTTAGGTTTTTGATGTAGCCATAGAAGGCCTTATGGTTATCCTTGGCATCCTTGGCAACATTTTTTTCAAAATTAGCTTTAGTTGACTTGATAAGGGCCCTCAATTTCTTACTAATGCTGATCAAGGATGATTTTTCTACTTGAGATTTGGCCTTTTTTTGTACGTCTCCTCCTTTTATTGTAAAGTTTGCTTATGGCCAGGGTCCACCAGACTGGTTTCTTCTTGCTTGAGGAAGGAGTCTTGGTTTTATTTGAGATAGCACGGTCCATGCAATCTTGAAGATGCATATAGAGTGCCTTGGTGTAGGATTCCGCATCCTGGATATCATTATCCTTCTGCAAGGGAATAGTGAAGCTTTCCACTTCGGATGCAAGTAGTTTGAAGTTTGCTTTGGAAAGGTTTTTGACTATGGTTTCTTTGACTGGGGGAGGTGGAGGGGTGAGGATGTCCAGGGTTATCAGTTTGTGGTCGGATCTGACCAAGGAGGGAGTCATAACGGGTGTGGTACAATGGACGCCCATATTTGTGATGATTAAATCCAATATGTTGCCCCCTCTATTGGGGGAACATACTAGTTGTTCAAGGGCATTTGAATTTATAAATTCTATGAATCGCTGAGCATAAGAGTTGGAACATTGGTAGTTCGCCCAGTCTATACCAGGGTAGTTGAAATCACCCAAGATTATGGTGCTGGGTAGGACCTTTATATTTTCCAATGTCTCAAGGAATGCAGAGTGAGCATCTTGGGACATGGTGGGCAATCTATAACCAGCTACAACTTGAAATGTGGTTTTGCCTGCTGATAGTTGCACATGGATGATCTCTGGGGCATCATTCTGCGCTACTAACCTGGAGATATGGGTATCCTTGATGAATATGGATACACCTCTGCCCTTTGTACTACGATCCGGTAACTGAGACCAGAAGGTATGATATGAATTGTAACCTGGCAGTGCTGGGGTGCTCTCTTGAGCCTTGAACCAGGTTTCCGTCCCTGCACAAACATCGATTTTCTCCATGCTGAGGAGAGCCTCGAGTGTGTGCATTTTGAGGTATTAATTGCATGTAACATAAAAGTTGGAACTAGACATTTAACAAAAAAGTGTTATACATAAAAGGTGGGGACAATAACTATGTAAGAAAAATATGCTTTCTGTAATGTCTTTAAGTCTGAATGGTCTCACAGATAAAGACAAAAAAGAAAGAGTAGTAAACTATATTTAAAAATCTGTAGTGCTATGCTACAGGAAACACACCTGGAAAGAACTGAACATGTGAATTTGATAAAGAAAGGTTTTCAGGATGGTTATTCAACAGAATACCAGGGGCAAAGGAAAAGAGGAGTACTTATATTAATTGCAAGAGGAGCTCCAATAGTTATAGAAGAGAAAAAAAAAGATGATAGCAGATTTGTAATACTAAGGGACTATTGGCAAGAGAGGAGGATTACACTGGCATGTATTTATATTCCACCTAAAACTGCTATAATGAAGCTTAAGAAAATTCTGGGACAAATAATCAGCTTTTAGCAAGGAATATTACTTATGAGTGGGGACTAGAATTTGGTTTTCAACAGTGAAGATATGTCTGGGGGGGCCCAGTAGAGAAAAATATTATAAAGGAGGGTAGATATTTGAAGAAATATATGAAAATGTTGTAATGGAAGATATGAATTTAGTACTAGGAGTTTGGAGTGAATTTACATATTATTCTCCAATATACAAAAACTGGGTTGGCTAGATAGAATTTATATCTTACAGGAACATGTGCATTTAATTGAGGTTGTTGAAACGTACCCAATAACTATTTCAGATCATGCACCCATAATAACTAAAATAAAAGCACAAGGTAATGAAATAAAAAAATAAGACATTGGTACTATCCCACCTATCTGTTAAAAAGAGAGGAATTTAAGGGATAGGTTTTGGGAGTTATCCAGGAGCTATTAGAGAAGATAGGCAATTCTTCTGAAAATATAGCTAGGGAGTGGGAAAAAAATTAAAGTGGAGTTTAAAACTAGGGTGGAGATAAAGGAAAGGGAGATATGGTTAAGAAGTAAGATAAATTATTTAGAGGCACTGATGAATTTTAAAGTATTGCAAAATAGAAGTAGGAACTGCAGAATATTATACAGAAAATAAGGGACTACCTATATATATATATATATATATATTAATATAGTTTGTTTTTTTATACAAATGTAAGATTGCCTATATCATGCATGATAATTTAATAGAGATGTTTTTGTTTATGAAAAAAGGGAAGTACAGGTGGTCAGCCAATACCTGTAGAATTGGTGTAGTCCCCATCTAAATCTATAAAATTTACACAAATTATGTCTACACATTTGAAATTTGCAAAAGTAGTACTCATAGCAAGTGGCTGGAATATGCTAACAAACATAAGGAATGCAAGTGCCTACCCCAGGAGAATGAGATTATCAAGTAGGGGAAGTCACTGAAGTACTATATATGAGCTATGGTATTAATAAATGTATGACAGAATAATGATTTAGACAGCAATCCATGTTGTACTTGTTAATGCACCAGACTGTAAAATGTTGTCCAGAACTGATAAAATATATATCTAAAGAGCATTAATATCTTGCACTATGCTTTAACCATGGACCACTGTTATTATCTGTCCATACACTACTATTTATTTATTTATCGACATTTGATTACAGGAAAAGTCTGACTGGGTAGGTACTCATTTCAGCGGAAAAAGCTCCAAAGTATTTCAAAAACATTTTAAGAACAATAATTTTACAAGCTTCAAAAATAATACAAAAGCATCTGCAGTTTAAATAATTTTACCAAATTAGAAAATGGGACAACACTGGTCAAACATAGATACAACTTACATGATGATAACTTAATATTTAGAGAAATGTTAGCTACTTTAGAGAAATTAATAGTAAGCTAGTATAATATAATTATGAACTGCAATGTGAAGTGGGAGTAAGAAGGTATAAGATATGTTTAGGCACTTATTCATTGTTAGAGATATAGTTTAATATTGTTTAATACTTCGGTATTTGATAAGTGATTTAAGAGATATAGTTATGCACTAATGATTCCTAACTTATATATTAGATGACCCAAATTTCAGGATTTTAACAATGGAATCTTAAAAATATATATCTGTAAAGGAAATGGAGGCAATCATACAAATCTGAGATGCAAGTAAAGAGGATATTAGGGAAAATACAATAGCATGCATCACAAAGGAGAGCAATGGCATTAAATAATTATACAAGTAATGTAAAGTTGGTTAGGGCTATGCACAGGAAGTTAGTATACTAGCTAACAAAGTAAAAGAAAAATTGGATGACCCTATCTTTATCCTTAATCAAGTGTCCCTCATAGATCAATTCTTGCCCATCTCCTCTTTTCAGTCTTTGTCAATAAACTGCCATTCAACTTGTCCAAGGCATAACCTATTCTCCACATACACCACATGGCTCTAATGGCTCTATACAGATTCAGCCCTAGATGCCTATGCATCTAAAATCAACTGCAATAAGACCTCCTACAACTAAGGAACTGAATCACCACTAAAACTCTTCTACTCACCGTCTGCCAAAAAAAAAGAAAAGAAAAGAAAAAAACAACTTTTGGGATGAACAAAATCTGTCAACACCCAGATCAAAAATCAATTTGGCAGTTCCATTGAAACTACTTCCTTCTTCAAATACCTTGTCATATAGTTAGATCGCTCCCTTACCTTAGAGACATAAATTGGAAAAATTAGACATAAACTGAACTACCTCCTTTTTGGTATGAAAAACTGTCTCAGTTTCTCTCTCTGTTTCTCTTGACCTGTCAGAGCCACTATTGGCAAAGGAATACCTTTTGCACAAGTAGAATACAATCTCACGTGTTTTCTGTGATGTTGTATAGCAGCACTCATCTACTTTAATGCTATTGTATTGTATTGTTCTTTATGTACTGTACAACCCAGAGTGAGCCTGCAAATGGTCACCGCTGATCACTCTTCTACCCTGGTAAATAAATAGATATAAATAATTTAGTCCAAAGACTTGTAGATGAGAGCTAGAATTTCAGAGGGCAGCAGAAAATGGCATGTTTATTGCTAATAGCCCAAAAGACATTTAAGTTCCTAGCTATGTGATTACAACAACAGACATCAGATAAGATGGTGACCAGGATTACGAAGGGTGGGTCTGAAGAAACAATCCAAACACCAGTGGAAACACTGGAAGTCTTTAATGAATTTTAAGCATTGCTGTATAAACTTAAAAGAGAAGATTAATCATTGGAAATAAAAGTTATTTCATTTTTGGAGGGGGTTAATCATCAAAAACATACAAGAACAAGGACAGGCCTTGCCCTAACATATGTCAAAAGAGGAAGCAGAGGTTCCAATACAAGATCAGGCTCTAGGTAAGTCACCAAGTATTGATGATGTTCCAACTGAAGTACTGAAACTGTTGGGAAGAGATATCTATCCCATATGGGGAAGACTGATGAATAAAGTTTACAGGGTGAAGTAATACCAGACACTGTGAAGAGGACATCAATTTCAGTTATCCTAAAGAGGTGAAAGATTTACTCTTATGGTTCTCCTACAAGCCCATCTCAGTATCTAGCTATGATTGTAAGATATTTGGGAACATAGGTTCATAGGTTCATAGATTAGTACTAGGCTAAGTGCCCTTGTGGGCCATTTTAAGCCTAGCCAATTACCCCATGTGAGAATCAAACCCTGCACCTTGTATCTGTAAGGTAAACACCCTATCCATTATGCCAACCTCCCACCCACATATTTTACTAACAGACTAGAACATGTTTTGCTTGATCTGGAATGATGTAAGTTTGTGATAGGATGCAAAGCCTCTGATAATATAATCAGAATCATGAAGATTATCCAAAAGGCAGAGCTTACAAAGGATCCACTGGTAGTTATGAGCTTAAACAATGAGGAGGTCTTTGATTGAGTACAATGGGAGCTCTTCTTTTTAGTCCTTTCAAAGATGGGGTTCTCCACTAAATTAAGAGACCTGCTGCAGGAAGTATATAATTGTAATATTGATAGGAGTGTAAATACCAGAATGAGCTGGAACTAACTGAAAGAAACTGAAATGAGGCTGGAATGACTGTCTTTATCTGTTAATTACATAGAACTATGCTGAACAGGTACAAGTCTGTCATTTATGTGCCAAATCTTCTTGTACCTTTCAGAATAAAGACTGCAAACACTATAGTTCGATTAAGAATGCTTTATTATGCACAGCGGAGGTAGATGTCAACAATATCCAAATACTGTCAGCAGTAACAGTGCTGATAAACTGAAATAGTCTATAGCTTCTGCACTCATATTCTTCTTATTCCTTTCCTCCTGAATAGTATAATTAATATTCTGGAATGCTGGATACTATAATTAATATTCTGGAATGCTGGATATCTGACCTGACTTCTATACTCATACTCGAGTGTCTCTACTGCAAAGACTTTCTGGAGATCAGTCCAAATGAACTAATTTAACTAACTTTGTCTGAAGTATCTCTTAATAATACCAAACCATGTACGTTTCTACAGACCTCTTTAGCCTTGGTTCCCAAGCCTTGTAAGATCTGTTTGTTCTCAATGTACTGCACATTCTGTTCTTATCAGTATTCTGGACTGAAAGTTATTTGAAAGTGCATTTACTGAAACTGTATGCACACCATGAAGGCCTACTTTAATAATGGCTGCATTTCTAGACTTATGCAAAGAGAATACTGTATTTTTGTCTAATAAAATACAGTTAAGTGAAACCTGACATTACAACTCCTCCTGAGATACTGGAACACAGACAGATATCTCATTCTGTAGTTACTTTAAAATATGAACTATAAAATGAAAACACAAACTTAACCTTACATTTTAGGTCTATGCAAGACCTATTCTACTAACTGTACTTATGTAGGATTTATTCTGTAACAGTTGCCTCTGAAATTACTAAAACTGGATTTACTTCTGTAATTACTTTATAAATCTATTAATATGATCTGCAAACCATACTATAATGATCACTAGAACTAACGTAAAATAAGTTTTCTTTATCGGGTAAATAAACATGCAATTTTAATTTTGACCACTAGATGTTACTTGAGCATTTATGGTCTGTTTGCATTGAAGTCTCCTAGCTTTATAATTTAACTATAACTGGACAATTCTTTAACATGTTATAACTGGTAAACTCTCGTTTTTATACCTACAATATACGTATCTTGAAGCATAATTACCATATGCTGTATTAACTTGTTTCTGTAAATCTTCATCTAGACTTTTTACTAATAATCCTATTTACCTTTTTAATTTCTATGTGCTGTAATAGATGTCTGCCTTTTAAATGTGTGTCTTAAATATCCTATAGAAGTACTTTTACTAAAACCTATGCACTCTGTATTTCAGATCTATACCTTTGCATACCCTGTCAGTGTCTTTTTAACTTTCTGTCTAATGTACAATAATTATTATTATGTAAGGTACACTGTATTCTGTAAATCAATTAACAAATTAAGCTGACCTGCTACGCCTTGAGTTTATTAAATAACTATTATTACTTATTATTTAGATAACTTATCTTAATAAGCCTGTTACAAATAATTATGTTATTTTATCCTTAAAACTAATGATTGAATTATGTGGTGTGTTCTAATTGCATATTGTAAACTGTATTTAGTAATGCAGTTAGAAATGTATAACTGAGAACGAATGTTATGTTCTGAAATATGACTGAAATGTACTATACTGAACTCATAACTGAGTACGAACACCATATTCTGAAACTTGACTGAAATCTACATTAAATACATATTTATACTAAACATTTCAAATAGCCGTGTATAAACTAATATTAAAGGAATACCTTCTCTGTTAGTGTTTACAGATTAAATCATAAACTGAAATCTAGTACTGTTATACAATTGTCTGAAAAAATAAAAACCTTTGCATACTTGCTTTAACTCTAATCAGTATAAGTGCACATCTGTTATACACACATTTTAACTCTAAAGAATACTTTCATTTAGGTAACTGAAATGCATTTAAACAAACATTGAAGCTGGCTTTGGTGGTATTGTCTTTCTGTAGATATTTGAGTTGCGCAACACTGCTCTTGCCAAGTTTAGGCCTTACTCTGCATTGTTCCAGTCACTGCTGAGTTATTGGAAGGGCCATTTTAGTGTCCCAATGTCCTTGTTTATTTTATACTTAGACCTTCCAAACCTCCCCTTTCCCATCTCCTGCGCAAGCCTGGGTGGCTGATGTAATACTTTTTCTTGACCGTATTTAAACATGCATTCTGGAAAATCAACCTGGAAATTATTTAAATATCCAAAACTGACAGCGTCTCTTTTTGTAGCAAGATCTGCAAAGCACAAAAAAGCAGTATGAGATCCTTAAAATAACACTTGCAGCTTTAACTGTTATAAACTTATAGCATCGCTTGTTTCCCTGACTTTATTTACATTTTTCTGCATGAAATAAATGTGTGCTATTAATAAGCTCTTGTGAGTCTGTAAGTAAACCTATGTTACTAATAAATACATTCTTGCAAGTCTGAAACTGAACTGATAATGTACTACAGTGAAATGGAAAAGTTGTAACCATTATTAAATCAAACAAAAACCTCACCGGCATTGTTTTCACCTGTCATAATGTCAAATGAAACTAAAGTACTAATCTGACACTGTATTAATATTTCAACATTTTTTGCATATCTGCACTTCAATAAAATTAATCTTAACTGTTGAACTTTCTATGTTTACTCTGTGACCCTCAGGTTGTAATTTGCAAACATACATTGCTGTTAACCAGATAATCTCTTTTACATTGGTATCTTGGAGAGTCTGAAGCTCTTTGGGACTTTAGATTTTTTGAAGTAATGTCATAAGGGAACACTGCTGAAGTTCTTTGAAAGTACTGCTGCTCTGTAGGATACATATAGTCTAACTGCTGAAGCAAGGTTGATATGGGGTTTTGGGACTTAACTGCAAATGTTGTCCTCCCCCCTACCTCCCAGTGATGGCGGCTCGCCATTCAAAGAATTTATAGGACTATAAAATATTGGAATGAGCTAGAAATAACTGAAAGAAACTAAAATGGCGCTGGAATGACTGTCTTTATTTGTTAATAACTCAGAACTGCACTGAACAGGTGCCAGTCTCTCCTTTGTCTGACAAATCTTCTTGTGCTTTTCAGAATAAAGACTGCAAACACTGTAGTTCAATTAAGAATGCTTTATTATGCACAGCGGAGGTAGATGTCAACACTATCCAAATACTGTCAGCAGTAACAGTGCTGATAAACTGAAATAGTCTATAGCTTCTGCACTCATATTCTTCTTATTCCTTTCCTCCTGAATAGTATAATTAATATTCTGGAATGCTGGATACTATAATTAATATTCTGGAATGCTGGATATCTGACCTGACGTCTGCACTCATATGCGAGTGTCTGTACTGCAATGACTTTCTGCATATCAGTCGAAATTAACTAATTTAACTAACTGTGTCTGAAGTATCTCCCAATAATACCAAAACCCTGTAAGTTTCTACACTCATTTTTAGCATTGGTTCTCAGGTCTTAAAATGCATTTACTGAACCTGTATAAACAATGTGAAGGCCTGCTTTAATATGGCTGCATTTCTAGATTTATGCAAAGAGAATATTGTATTTTTGTCTAACAAAATACATTTAATTGAAACATGACCTTACAATAATGGAGCAGAAGTGCAGTAGTAATTGGGCTTTTGAAACTTTTCCATCTTAAATGAGGGACCCATCAGAGATGACCACTGTCTATTTTACTGTTTTCCATGTATATTGAGCCCCTAACAGAAACTTGTTTGTTTGTCTTTTGGCTAGTGTTTCTAAAATGCAGGGCTGGGAATGTGACCTACTGCAGTTAATATAGCTCTATTTACTGATTACATATTGTTAACCCTGACTATCCTGCAAGGGGAAATTCTCAAAGCGTTGTCTATATCAAATGAGTTTGAACAGATTTCTGGATACAAAATCAATCTTTCTAAGACCAAAGCAATACCAATTAACTATTCATTATGGTAGATCTCAAAATAAACTCCCCCAACATTTGAGGTCATAACAGACTGAAATTCCTGGGGATTTGGTTAACAGAAACAATGGACCAGATAAGTGAACTATTGTTAAATGACCTAATGATTATGGCCAAACAACATGTCCAGAGATGGAAGAATGTTATCCTAAAATTAGACCAGAAGGTACAGATCCTGCAGATATTTCTGTTCTAGCATAATCACTCTGGATATTACCCCATTCAAACCAGTTTTTCAGTAAATTGAGCCAACACATGGAAGATTTCATTTTAGAATGGTAGCACCCTAGAGTGGTATGGGACAAGTCATGTTGTCAAAAGGTGCAGTAGGCCTGGATGTTCCCAATGTTCTTTCATACCGGCATGCAGCAATCTTCTTCATTTACTAAGGCTATAGCTGCATTCCTGTTATTCAGTCTGGAAAATAATGATTACAGATAAGATAAGTGGCTGCAGCCAAGGTTCATAAGTTCACAGGTCACAGGTGCTTTCTATGCTATCAATCTGTGAAGATTTTAGGATATCTAGCTGTGCATTCCCAACATAATTATATTAATTTTCCAGTATGAATTTCCATATGTGGACCACATAAGTATGAATCTCCAAAGATGGACTACACAAGTATACATTGGGTACTTACATGTTTCCCCTTTCCATGAGGACAATTAATGATTAATCAGGGGTGAGTTTGCATCTATCCATCTATTCATCCAAGTTGCATGTGAATAGAGTAAGACAAGTACTCAGCTTCTTATGGAGGGGAAGACAGTTCCATAAACATGGTATTCTCTGTGATACATACCTATCCTAGAAGCATGTTCTGTTAATCTTGCAACAAAGACTGAGGTCATTTGAGCGAGTGTTTCTGATACCATTGGACTTCTGAATGTGTAATACATCTGACAAAATAGAATCTGTTCAGGCTCTATATACAAGGCAGAGGTCACCCCTCAGTAGCCTATATGATGCTGAGAAGAGAGACAAGGCTTTGAGGCAGTCTGCATAGTTTTTTATAATTTAGGCTCTTGATCTTTTTTTAGTGAGGAGGAGTTGTGGTCATTCCAGCTGTTGCAAATGTTTGGATAGGTACATACTGAAAGGGACATTATACTGAGGAAGAGTGGATGGGAAACTTTTAGAGAGAAAATGGAAAAAAAAAGTTGAGGGGGTCTAAATAATCTTAGAAATTGTATTCAAAGAATATTTGCAGAGGGGCACATTACCACGTGGCAACAGGAGACAATCCCAGTTGGAGTCAAAAAGTAGCACAGGCATTGTCAGGCTGTATTTTAGAGAACTGAACTGCATTACTGGTATCAGATTATATAGCTAGATAAGTTATTGGGGTGTTCAGAAGCATAAGCAAGATTTAACTTCCCTGAGAGACCGAGTTCTGAGTGCCCAAATTTATCTAAACAAGTAAAGGTTTGGGAGGGTAAACAAGCTGATAAAGATCTTAAAGGATTCAAAAACAGGAGATTTGGGGTTAACAGACTGATTTTAAAATTGTTTAGTGCATTGTTAATTCTGAGAGAGAGGGCTGTTAGAAAAAAATTAAGGTAGGGAGGGAAAGGCAATTTAAATGTGGATTTAGCAAGCAGTAGGCAAAGTAGAGCCCTATCATACTTGGGGGGGGGTCTACCAAGGAGTTGTGAAAAGTTAGAACCTTTGCATAGAAATATCTACAAAAATATGCTTCTACGCTGGTCAGACTAGAGAAAATATTTTCATTGGGTAATGCTGAGTGCTGGTGGTGCAACACAGGAGGGGAGGCAGATTAGTGTCACATTTTTAGAGGTACCCTACGATTCAGGATTTTAAAGATTATATCCAACAATTGATATATTTAGTTCTAGAAGAGGCTATACTGCTAAGACAGGAGTTATATTTCTTGAGGTCAGTGGAAGATCAACCAGAATCAAAATCTATCTGACTTATAATAATAGCCTTAGTAATGCCAGCAATAAAGAAATCTATCACAAGGCATTGGAAAGAGACAGACCTTCCAATTCTTGAAGAGGCAATAGAGCTAATAGACTTGATGGATGAGAAATATTAGTAGAAAAGGAGGAGAGGCAGAAATGTGTTAAATGGAATCCCTGTGTGTGATAGTAGAACAGAGAGAGAATAATTAGACATGGTTCACTTGTAGACGTATGGGCTTAGACAAAGCAAAATAGTCAGCCCAAGAGCCTTAATTAGGGGTCAGACTTCCTATGGTAACTTGCAGAGAGGCTGGTGGAAGTTTTGAGAAAATAAATTAACAAGAGACTGCTGAACCGTTTTAATTGGGAGAAGGGTGTTCAAATGTTCAAAAAAGTTTAAAATGTTTATTTAGATATTGATGTTATTGTATTAAAACCAAAAGAAGTTAGTATAAGTGTACAACATAATATCTACCATTCAATGGGATTTAAAAAAAACAGCTTATTCAGAAATGATAGCACCAATGATTTAGAAAATGTTCACTTAATTTGTGTAACTATTTCATGATTTGTACACAGAAATTTTATATGTTTAGTTGCATTTTCTCCTTATTTATCATAGTTCTTACTCATCCTAAGATTTATGAAATATTGTTATACATTCAATAAAAAATGTGTCAACTTAAAAAAATGATTTATTTTTATCAATTTATTTCACATTTGATAACTGGGTTGGAAAGCTGGTCTAAGGACCCATTTCATTCTTAACTTGGACGTTAAGAATAGATCCCTAGTTAGAGTTTTTTGAGTAGATAAGATAGGTATTGTTTATCAATTGTTGCTAAAACAGATGTCATTAAGTACATCTGTAGTGGGCTTTTTTCAGAGAAATGCATTCAGAATGTATATTTAGATTTAAGATACTACAGCAGAACTGCAACAAACGTAGCCAGAAGCTAGCATTGTAAAACGCAGGTCCAACTTCTTGATTAGCTAAAGGCATAAAAGGTAGATGTTAAGAGGTTAATGGCTGATGACACACTAAGTCCAACAAAAGACTTTTCACTGCTTATGGATCTGGATTTCTAAGCACTAGTGCTGATCTTTCTTTAAAGTTTAAACCTTTTCACAGTACTATGTTTCGTCTACCAACTCACTTTGTTCTTTAGCCCATATTGGAAAGCAGTGAGTTGAGTTGGGGTTTCCCTTTTCACCCATCTTTCCTTTGCAAATTGATCCTCAACAAAATAATTAAGGATCTTCTTGTCAGATTGTCATACAATGGTCCCTGTGCAGATGGAGTGCGACACCTGTCTTGTGATACTATCACCCTTTATCACTATGCCATTAGCTTGTGTGTTTAATCTTTCCTTAATGTCAGATATATTTCCTGTCTACAAGAAAAGGGCTGTTATAGTGCTCCATCTGATTAAAATCCATCCTGCTTGGCAGACTTAAGACCATTTCCAATCTTCAGACCCAACATAGACCTTAAAGAAGATAATTTGCAACCAGGAGGTTGAATACATTAACAAATATGGCTGACTCAACCACTTATAGCATGATGATACATACAATATGCTTACTGCTTTAAATAATGCCACTAACACAATTTACCCCTGCATAGACAAGGGGCCATTGACCAGTGCTCTATCTGTAGGTATCAAAAAGACCTTTCAACAGGTGATGTCAAAATATTCTATGAAATGGAGTCCCGGGCATTATTTGTTAACTATACAAAGTCTAGAACATTGTAGGTCTTACTGAGGAATACCAGCACTGGCTTCTTGACTTTGGGCATCTCCAAAACCTGTGTCTTTGGATCTAGCTTCTCCTTGCCCAACATTGTTGACTTGACCTCAGATATCAAGGACCCCATGTTTACAATTTATGCTGACAATCTCATATTCCTTAAATCTCTTAAGATAAATGTTATGCTCCAGTTATGATTACATGAAGGCCTTAACAAAGTGTGATGCTGGTTAGATGCTACCAGGTTGGTAGTTGGCTCAAACAAGACTTGCTCATTCAATCATTCATTCATTCATCCATCTTGGATTACCCACTTAATGCAATTCAGGATTAGCTACTAAGTGTTTGAATAAATATGACCTATGTTGCTATTCATAACATGGATTTTGATATAAGTGCATTACCCTTAAGGTAATTTACCAGGTTAGAGAGTCCAGCTTTACAAATATGGCAAATGCATGTTGATTTGGGTACTCTCTAACAGTCTATAATGGGTTTGTGATTTCATAAACCATTCCCCTTCTATTCCTGGCCACAGTAGGTTTTATTGAGGGTCTGTGATCTGGTTTAAGAAACAGAATGAAGTACGCTCTTGTTTCAGCTACTCAACCCTACAACTTCAACTTCTGGTATAACCAAGGTGTCAGTTCTGGGACCTGTGTTATTTTTTCTTTTTATTAATGTGCCCCTGAATTATGAGATATCCAGTAGATAATCTGGTTCTATTTAAGGTAATGGAATCTGACAGAATTATGCAACAAGATTCCCAAAACAATCTTGTAAGACATAGAAATGGTTTAACAACAAAGGGGCTCACTATAAATGCCAGTGGAGCTAAGTAAAATCCAAATAGTGCTAACTGAGATACAACAAAGAAAACTATGAGCTGGGCTCCATTCGTAACCCCATTATTATGTGTCTGAGACACGAATGCCAAGAAATTCATCTCACAAGTTTGAGAAGTGAATCTTGGCATCCATGGTGAGAACACAAAGTAGTAGATCATAATCGGAGACCCGATCATAATTCTTTGTAGTGCATGGAGTTTTATCTGCTTGTGTATGACTAGTTTCAGTAAAACTAAAAAGTGTGAAGTGTTTTGTTCTTCAAAGCTGGTAAAGCACTTAGCAAGTGCTATCAAATGGAGATCACCACGTCTGGCAATATTTTGACAGAAAGTCAGGGACAGATTGCAGGCATAGGCAGTAGGTAGACATTAAGCTGTTTTGACCTCTATTACTGTGGTTTGCTGGCTGCAAATGCCATTTCTTAGTGGCTAGTGTGAGACCCAATCTTAAAAGTGCCCAGGGGTGTGCTTAATAATTGTTATGACTGTGACTCACACTACTGAAGCACTCAACTAGTTTGTCTTTTTACTAGTACTGGAGCATAATTATGGCACTCCATGCACTAAAAAGATATCCTCACCGTCTTCCTCCAAGATACCCAGGGAACCCTGTAGAGCTGTTGCTGATTTTAAATTCTGGGTGTTTAGCCGGATTCAGAACTATCCCTTACAGTTGCATTTAATTAGCTGTACACAAATATCTGATTCCATTGCAAAAGAGCTACAGACTGAGCAAACTTCACATCCCAAAGGCAAGATGCTTTACAGGTGAAATTATTCTAGATCATAAAGTAGAATGTGCCATTCCTGTAGTTATTTACAGGGGGAATTATTCTAGATCATAAAGTAGAATATGCCATTCCTGTAGTTATTTACAGGGGAAACTATTCTAGATCATAAAGTAGAATGTGCCATTCCTGTAGTTATTTACAGGGGAAATTATTCTAGATCATAAAGTAGAATGTGCCATTCCTGTAGTTAGTCTTTCCAAACAAATAAACAAACAAAATGAACATACAGCACTGCGTCTATTAAGATCTCTATATTCTAGATCATAAAGTAGAATGTGCCATTCCTGTAGTTATTTACAGGAGAAACTATTCTAGACAATAAATTAGAATATGCCATGCCTGTATTTATTTACAGGGGAAACTATTCTAGACAATAAATTAGAATATGCCATGCCTGTAGTTATTCTTTCCAAACAAACAAACAAAATGAACATACAGCACTGTGTCCATTAAGCTCTCTATGTCAAAAAGCAACTGCTCTGAAAAAAAACTGCATTTGTCTTTATGACTAGTGAGAGCATCTCTTCCACAATCTCCTCAGAATACGGAATTCACTGCCAACATCTGCTAGGGTCATCCCACAAATCTAATCCTTCAAAGTGGAATCCATGAAACACCTGAAAAAGCCAAGCAGCTTATAACTGTTTAGGAATACAGCTGTCGATTCTGACTAAAAATTCAGTTAATGATTAACATTTTGTTTTATAGAATCCCCTTACATAATAGTTACTAAATTGATAATGCTGCCCATATTACTTTCTTTATGTTTAATTGTTCCTCATTTAACAAATAATCCAGTATTGGAACTCTCCCTGCCACTGCAAATGACAGGATTATCTGTAAAAGAGTATCTATGCAGGAAAATGTTATTTTGTTTACATTTGTCTTGCCTAAGACCCAACTCATGGCAAAACAATCCCCTGGATTCACTATCCTTCCATAGTCCTGCATGGAAGTGGCCGTTTAGGAGCAGGACGGCAGCGCGCCATGCATATTAATGAAGGTGCGCTGCCTGAGCTCTTAATCTTACATGGAGGTGTAAGAGTGCAGGGGGTGTGTCTGAGAGCAGAGCTCTCAAAATATACATGCCCCTGCAATGAAGAACAGCAGATTAGTTATAAAAGAAATAGCGAGACCTCTCATAGGTGTACACATAACCCCAGCAACATCCTCTCAAGTGTACAAGAGCAATAGTTAAAACAACAAATATAAAGATGGGTTTTTTTTATGAAACAGATTAAATTTAACCATAGGTGCATGGGTTTGTCCATCGCTTAGCTATGGTTAATGCAGCTTAAATGACACAAGAGGATAAAAAGCAAGATATATGCAAATGAAGCAGTACAGCAATAGTGTAGTGGGCAGAGCATTTGCCTTACGAGCAGTAATTCCTGGTTCAAGTCCCACTCCAATACATTTCATTTTCCATGTCAAATCATTTTATGACCAATATTTTTAGTTGCATAACCTACTAAATAACATATATTTGTTAACTGGAGTACTGCATTAAATGCAGATGTGAGGTGTCAGTGTCATAATGTTGCAAAGTTCACAGATAATCACACATGCCCCATACAGTATATGTACACAGGAAACAGGGATACAAATGGAAGGTAAAATGTATAATGAATGATAACTACATACAGTTTCCAAATCTCCCACCTTCCCAAGAACCATTAGACATTACTGTCTAAATTAGTGCAGTGGTAAGTGGGAGTAAGCACTAGTAAACAAGTGTAAGCACTATTAAGCAGTAGTAAGCAGGAGTAAACATATTTAAGCACTAGTAAGTGGGTTTAAGCCCGTTTGCACAGGGGTAAGCAATGCGCACACAGAATAAGCAATATTAAAGCTAACACTATGTAAGCATATTTAACTAGAGGCTAGCATTGCTTACCTTCGTGCAAACCCACACAAACACGCTTACATTTGCTTAAAAGTGCCTTAATTACTCTGTATGCAACAGCCGCTGTTCTGGCCAAAAACAAAATAAACAGCTTTTGCAGGTCTTGAACCCAAGACCCCGTACACTATAGTCACAGTAGGGAACCACTAAGCCATCACAGCAGTACATAAGATTGAGGTATCACCAAACAAATATTCACTATAGGAAAATCAAACTGAACATGTGAAAGGAATCTATATACAGTCTTATGTTGTATAACCTACTACATAACATACGTATGTGAAATGGAGTACTGCAGTTAGCCCAGATGTGAGGTGTCATTGTAATAAAGTGTTGAAGTCCCCTAATAAACACAAGGACCCCATACAGTATATGTAAACATGAATCAAGGATACCAAACACATATAGAACATGTAATGAATAATAAATCAATGCCAAAAAGCAAATAGTATGCAAATTAAAAATTAAGCAATGCTAAACATTGCACAGCTCAGTTACTAGATGTAAGCATGTGTAGGCCAGGTAACTTAATTTGCCCATTGGTATACCCCTTTAAGCAATGCCAACCTTAGGTAAGCAGGTTTTCCCATAGCTTAGCCTTTTCAAAACCATCCAATCACGGCAAAGTGTGAGAAATAGTTCCTATTTAAACCCAAAATGTGGGAATACATCTCACAACTGGTTGTAGCTACCCCTTGTAGGCACTATGTCTGGAATGGGAGAGGGTGTGCACTTTCAGGTAAAGCGCTGAGGCATCCAGGAGTCCAGAGTCATGACAGGACTCCTTGTGAAAGACCATGAGCAGAGACTGCTGCAGGGCCAGTACCAGTGTTCCCAATATAAAGCGAAAGACTGGGACTGTCACGCCCATGACCTCACCATTGCCACTGGCATACCCCAAACTGGTGAGCTGGTCAGGCATCACTATGCCGACCTGAAGCAGAGAAAGTGGACTCTCTTGGATCAGTGGATCCAAGAGGCTAGGAGGACAGGGGATGTCCTAGCCGTGTGTATGTATCACTCCACAACCTGTTTAATAATTGCCAGTTCGTGTATATTATGGATAGGTATGGCTAAATATTCCTCATGTCATTTACAGTGGCAAGTGAGTGGGCTGTGAACCAGGAGGCTCATGGATGCTGCTTGGAGCAGATGCAATGTGAGGCAGGTTAGTAATACTCTTGCATATACTGTCATAGGAAATAAATCTAAAAGTAGTAGTAAGTTAATTGCCTGTATAAAACCGGTATTGTTTAAGGCATGTACTGCATAGACCAGAGAATAGGGCAGAAAGAGTTTCATATTGTTTGTATGTAAATAAAAGAATAATAGCCTGACAATTAAGGTCTAACTGCTGGACTGCATGTGTTTACTCTGGTATCATATGGTAATGTAGATTTGCAATCACTTAATAGTACTGTTCATAGGTTCATACTAGGCTATCTGCCCGAGGGCATTTACAAGCCTAGCCCATCGTTTTGTGGCTTACGCCACCCCTTTAGTATGGGGAACTATACCCATTATTTTGCTGTGCCTCTGTCGAGCAGTGACACTGAGGTAATCCCTGGGGTCCCAAATAGGTTCATAAGTTCATAGATTCATACTAAGCTAACTGCCCTTGCGAGCCATTTTAAGCCTAGCCAATTATCCCTTATGAGACTCAAACCCTGCACCTTGTGTTTATAAGGCAAACACCTTAACCATTAGGCCACCCTCCCAACCCTTGTATTAAACACTGTTATCCACACAGTGTAACATGAATAAAATGTGTAGGAATGTCTTCATATGACTGGTGTAATCCCAAAAGGTCATATAGTACAACTGAGAGAGACACAGACAGAAAAGAGTGAAAAAAAACAGACAACAAAATCCAAATAGCACACACAACTGAGACATGAACTGTTGTATTTTTAGCACACACAGCCATGGTTCAAATCCTGGGAGTGGTAGTAGGCTGCATACAGAATCATACCCCACAACTGTACAGATATGTCAAGAATGTCCAGTAAATCGGCCCATATCTGCTGCCTGTCCCCCTGGGAAATCAGTGGAATTATCCCAGATGTTTATGCAGCAAACAAGAAATACAACTGATTGTCACACATCTATAAGAACAAACCTGTCACTCTAGCAACTCCCCAAAATGTTATGAGAGTAATAAGTATGTCCCATCTACACCCCCATATTGTCAAGCTGTGACCACAGTGCGTACAGTAACAGAGTGAGATGTATGTGCATAATACTAATGTGGAATCTGGTAATTTGTGTGGCAGCATTCAGATAGTGCTAACAAACATTGTTCCCACAGGTCCGTCAGATATAAACACTGTGCCTAGAAATTAAAAATCAATACCCTGTACTGGTACTGTTTACTCTGGTTTTGTATGGCATTGTTATTGTTGCAGTTGCTCTGGATAATAAGGTATTATTCATCACTGTCACCCAAACTGTGCTACATAATATAACTGTCTAGGAAATCCTGTATAAGAGTGTTGTAAGTCACTAAAGGGTTAAGAGGGCAGTAGTCTAAATATGTCCTGGTTCACCTGCATGTGGTCAAGACATGCCCAGAGTCTGTGTAAAAAGAGATGGACAGGTATGTGCATAACATCAACCTAGAATCTGGGAGTATGTGTAGAAACAGTTAGTTAGTGCTAACAAACAATTCCTCCACAGGTATACCAGGTAAGAGGTGTATACTGAAGGTAAAACCAGTTCATGTATATAGTTGTCAACAGCCATACCACTGTCCAAAGTAAGGCAATAGGGTAGTGTACTAATACTTGTAAGGTATAGATAACAGCACTGACTAGGAAAATAATGCAAACTACAGGAATATACTAGTTGTTAATTGACATCTTTCTATCCCCCCACCATATCTGCAACAATAAACTAAATACCCAACTCAGTTGGTATGTGATGACTTAACTGTAAAGTTGGGACATATGCCCTATTGTCTGATAATTATTTAAATCTGTTTCTATGCATGTGCTATGTTGAAATACTCCCACATTGGTGGCACGGTGCCATCAATGTACCTGCATGCTGTTGTAATTACCACTGTGGTCCCATATATGCATGTGTTCTGTTTGCTATGCAACTGTTCCATATCTGGTGTCTGGGTTAATGGGAATATCTTTGCATGCTGTTATA
>NC_056740.1:391618181-391625681 GCF_019279795.1 Protopterus annectens | reverse complement strand
AAATGCCATAGGTGTGTAATGGGGTTACCTGCAATCTGGCCCTATATATACCTCCCTCATGTTAGGCTGTGTCCATATGTGGCACCTGTCTGTGTTGTAGCAATGTAGAACAGTGCAGCTGTACAGGAAGGAGTTTTGAGATTATCGACCTGATGTCTGAATGTACCCCATATATAGGTATGTATATGTGTACATATATATTATATATATATATATATATATATATATATATATATATATATATATATATATATATACACATGTATGTCCACAGATACTACAGATACCCATATGTAGACATATATATATATATATATATATATATATATACATATATCTACACATATATAGATATGTATATATATATATATATATATATATATATATATATGCACGTCTACATATATACAAACACACACACACACACAAACACACACACACATACACACACATATAGCTATATACAGCTGTAAGTGTGTGCAACATGGAAAGGAATGTCACATGTGAACACCTTGTTGGGACCACATTGCCCTTGTCTGTGAAGTAGGGAATGAGAATATTGAGAAGTATGGCATGTATATTTGTGGAGGTGGTCCGGGTTGGTAGATATCGAGGACAGCCTACAGGGGTGTTATATGGGTGTGATACCTGTGGTGGGTAAACACCCTGGATGGTGTGTGTGGTCTGAGATGTGGAAGCCTCATGGGCCCCAATATGGAAACAATGGGAACAAGCCTCCCACCCATTGCTACTCACAACAGCAATCCACATCCCTGAAGGTACCTGGCCTGGAGGCTGAGCAGGAGGAGCATGTGGACCCTGTGAATGTGTACTGGGTGCCTCAAGATGATGCAGCATATCCCACATGTGTCTGTGGAGCCCACTATGGAACAGACCCTGAATCTGACCTTGGGGTCAGGATCATGTCTGTGTTTGCCCCCGGGGAGGCAACATCCCCTGAGGTAGTTCCACCTGAAGGTAGTGCTGGACCATTGCATGTGGGGGCCCCAGAGTGGGTCCCACATGTGATGTGGCCTGGTAACATGGCCAGATGAGTTTGGAGAGGTGGTTCTGCTGGTAAATATTCCCTAAACATGCTATTGTGTCACTGTTATAGAACATATGTGGGTAGTAATAGTCTACACAATCCCGGAACATGCCCAACAGCATGCATAGATATCCCCAATAACACAGAATGTCAGATGTGCAGCAATCACATAGCAAGTATACCAAAGGCATATATGGAACAATAGTGGCCCTGACAATGGCATGCAGGTGAATAGTTCATAACAGGCCAGCAATGATAGTGCCCACATAGGGGACATGGCTACAAACACACAGCACAAAGTGTGGTACAATGCAATATCTATCCCACTGGTAGGTAAGCTGTAGCCATACCTATTGAGTTGTGTGTACAGTTTGTTGTCGCTGATATGGTGGGGGGTGACAGAGATGTGTATTAAGAACTATGGTAACCTTGCTTTATGAGTTGTTGAGACCTGTTTCCATCTTTATGCCTTTCAGGCAAGATGTCACATGGCTACCTCCCTGCTTATTCAGCAGCTGAAAATGACATACTGCTGAACTATCTCATCCAGCACTACCCTGTCCTGTTTGGCTGGGCCACCCATGACCAGCAAGAGTGGACCGCCCTGTGGAATGACCTAGTCCACAGGGTCAGTGATGTCGGACTGCACAACTGCAGTTATGAGCAGGTCCGGCATCATTGTTCTGACCTGCTTCGCAATGCCCATCAGCATACTTCAGTCCAGGGGATCACCTTGCAACAGGGGGGGCCATGCCATCCATCCCCCCAACACATGTTGAGGAGCTCCTTGTCAGCCTCATGCCACATGCCCATCCGCACAGCCAACAACTGCCAGATACCATTGTGGAGGTGGGTGCTACCCACACACTGGCTGAGGAGCATGCAGGTAAGGCTACAGGGCACATCAGTAGACCACTGTTGTATATGCATCCACAGCTGAACAGGTAGATCATGCATATCTGACATGTCATATATATAGTTTGTTGCTGCATATAGTAATAAACAGATGTGCATACTTGGTAGTATTGTGGACTTGTACTGTTGATGTACTATAATTCTGCACCCACCCTGTATCAATGCCACAGGTGTGGCCACTGACTTTAGATCTGTCACACACTTATGTAGGTCCCTCCAGTATGCCACCAAGGCAGCAGCCTGTAGCTGGTGAGTATGGTTTATGTTCATGCTTGCCAATACACCGGGCATGTAATTGCTATGGTATATTCCATGCACACATCTAACACATTAACCATAATGTATGCCATACATGTTCACGTATTGTTGCTGTTAAATGCAATGCATCACAGTGGTGTCCATGATGGGGTATTGGAAGGGTATGTCAGACATCTGTAAGATGACTAACATCCTGTCATTGTGAAATGTGTCCACAGGGATTAATATAATAGTGGGACACATGGCCCACAGTAGGGACCTGTGGGAAACATCACCTTTATACAGTGCAACAACAGTGTATCTACCAGTATTACAAGGGCAACTGTTACAGATGTACACTATGGCATAACGTATTACTGTGGTCCACATTATTAGCTGGGACTTGGCTGTAGCACATGGTGTTCAGCGTATGGGACACTGCAAACTGACACACATGTGTAGGCCTTACTTGTCAAACATCTGCAAAAAGGATGACGGTGGGGAGGGGGTGTCAGCATAACACACCAGTGCACTGCATCAGGGATCCTAAGGATGCTGAGAATGGCTGTATCTGCACACAGTCAGGTTCAGGAACTGTGGCAGATGTAACCCTACCCCCACAGCAATAGTGATGGCAGTGTGTGAACACCAAGGGATGTGCACATGAGTAGACCTTGCAATCATGCAGATTTGGGGGACGTGTAGGGCAGACTGACCATACACTAGCAAATGCAGATGGCCCATGCTAGTATACCCCTGCCAGGAATATTGACTGCTGTAGTACATATAACAATAGGTGCAACAAACCATCATGATAAGGGTGTGCACACATATGCACACACGGAGTGTATGCATCGTGGTCAGCATCCACACACCTAACACATTTCATAGACACTGCATGTGAATGTACAGGACATATGTCACATATCAGGCTCATGTACTGTTAATATATGCGGTGATGTGGTCCCATGGCATATCAAGGAAGGGTGCGTCATATAAATAAGGGTGTGTACACTCCCCATATCCACGGTATGGTCTGATGGTTGTCAGTGTAATAGTATTGGATTGGTCATAGATGGTCCGTTGATGTTGAGATCTGTAAACCAGACATCAGGCATTCACAAATGACATCTGTCCACATATCATCCCAGGTATGTGCTGCTGAAAAACATAGGGGCTGTGAGCATTAGAGCTGGCATAACTGACACAGTACTACACATTTAGCAATGGGTTGTACACCTGTGAGGTTTGGTGCACAGTACATGGCAGGGTGCAGAACAAGTGCACAGCAATACTGTGTACATGGGTGCAGTGGTATCAAGTGGAATGGGCATCACCTACTAACACAGCCCATGCATCACACACATGTATACTGTTGCTAGCATGGATTGACTACAGCTGTACTGCATGCTGTTGTGTACTATATGTTATGCATGTTGACAGATGGGTAATAGGAGGACTGTGTGTACTATCTTTGTGCAACCTCACCTGTGTATGTGTGTGTGTGTGTGTGTGTGTGTGTGTGTGTGTGTGTGTGTGCGTGTGTGCGTGTGTGTGTGTGTGTGTGTGGTTATTGTATTTGTAGGGTCACTCTGGTGAAGTGGAGGGAGGTTGATGCATGTAGGATGTGTGTGTGCATGTATGTGTGTTTGTGTGGGTATCCCTGTATGCACATGTGATTGTGGGGTTGTTCATAAGGTCTGTAGCATGGAACATGCATTGGGAGGGAAAGTAGACACCAGGTATACCCTTAATGTTGCATTCAGCAGAGAGGTGACCGACAACCCACGTATGCAGCACTACAGATGCATTGGGGAATTACTAGACAACACCAGGGAGTGTATCCATATATTACAGTTGTCACATGATAGTTGATTAAGCAGCATATCTGGCATGTACTGAGCAATACTTACACATGACACTCCAGTGTGTGACATTATGGAGTGAACGTAGTAGCCCCTCACATATAGGGGCCATGCTCAAGATGTTCGGACATACACAGGGTGAACACTGAATGACAGCAGTGACACCATGTAAAACCAGTCCACTCAGGTCAAGGAGGTAATGGAGTAACAGGTCTTGTGTTGTGATCACTTGTCTAGGCATTTAGAGGAATGATACGTTAATGAGTGGTATTAATGAGTGTATGTTACCAAGTGTGGTGCAGTACTGGGAACGTATGGGAATAAACATGGGACTGTCTGTAAAGTCACGGACAGGTAGGTATTAAGGTGGAATGTGTGTGCGTGTGTGTGTGTGTCTATCTGTGTACTGTTATGCAATGCTGTACAGGTTCTAAAGTGCGGTTCTTGTTTTCCCCCACAGGTGGCAAGGTGGGTCAGGGTTCTTCCTGCATGCAATCTGATGTTGGTGTCCATACAGACACTGAAGATGATGATAGTACTGTCAGGGGCTGAAACAGCACCATCATTTGACATCCCCATATTAGCCACCCCAACCCCGCACACAGTTTCCGTGCTTATACATACCCCATCACCAATGGCCATAGCGGAGGGATAACTGGTGGTTGGTGGCAGTGCACAGGAGAGTGTAGTATCCATGTCTACTATGTCTGGTCACAGCAGGCATAGCTGGATGTCTGACAGGGCACCACATAGTCAGATATCCCAGGGTGCTTGTGGTAGGGCCACTGGTCATCATGCCCCTGGCAGACGCACCACACCTGGTACCACCAGGCGTATGTTTCAGGCTGTCATGGGGCGTACGCATATATGGAACTGTACACCAGACAGGGCCTGAGGCTGCAGAGGGCTGCTCTCACATCTACAAGTGACAACTTCCATGAACTGTCTGGTGCCCTCCGTGCTCATACCGAGGTCATGGATAGACAGTTTGGTGAGATGATGGGCCTCATCGACTGTGGTTTGTCCATGCTTGAACACGTGGTGGGAGTGTGGTGATGGCCACGTGGATGTAGTCCAGCAACACCAACAGCTAGCGGTCAATGTGGATGTGCTAGGACACCAAGGTGCTCCTGTAGTGGCAGTACCAGCCCCAGCACTGCAGGGGGGAGCTGTCCACACCACACCACAGCAGGCCACAAGCACATGGTCCTGGCCAGTCTCAGTAGGGACCAAGTTCCAGCGGACATCTGTAATCATCAGGGGAGATTAGCACATTGAGGCCTGTACCTGGACATGCCCAAGGAACCCCTGGCAGACACAGTCCATGTGTCCATGGCCAGAGGTGGTGAACTGCACACCCTGCCAGGTATGGTCTGCAGCTGTCCATAAACACCTGTATAGGGCAGCCACATGGCAGAACTGTGTGCATGCATACCCACACACTATACAAAACACACCTAGGGCAACCCCATATCTGCACACACCACATCACCATGCCCATTTCAACTCATTACACCCCTCACCCACACACATGGTGTCAAATATATGGCCCACCCTCAGCCTTTGGCAAACCAACAACACACCCTGTGCATATGATGATACTTGTGCCAAATCCCTGTCATCCATAACATCAATGCAGGGACATGCTAATATGGTTCTGATGCACACGGTGACTGTACTGCAGTGTACCAAAGTACTGCAGTGTAACATGTTGTCAGGAATGTTTAATGCATACATGCCAGGTAGTGTAGTCATCCAGAAATGATGTATTATAGCTGTTAGTAAAACTGGTTGATTGTGGTCTCTGTAATGTTATCCATTTGTGTTGTAGGTGTACATGTGTCAGCAGGAGGATGGTCTACAGTCATATTCCAGAAGGGGTATGGTACTGTGGTGACACCATGGCTGTGACATATCCGGGGTACAGTTGAACATGTCACAGGTTTGTATAACAGTTATTGCCTTTGCCACATGGACAGGTGACTCGCTGGGACGTGTATAATCTGCAACCTGATGTAGACCCATCCACAATACACTCACACTCTTACTTGGCAATACTGGGATGAGACCCCTACCTAGGTATGCAGTGCTACTTGAACTGTGTGGCTTTCATTGCACACACCACACAGCATTTAGGGTGAGGTGTGTTCAGGTTACATATTACATGCAGAACATCCCCAGACATGTACAGTATGCTAATGGGGGATGCAATGGTTGTATATGGACAATACATAGTGTGGCATACATTAACAGACACATAACAGGCAGACACACATCAGAGAGACCCGGGCCTATCTGTGCTAACTATCTTGTCTGTGTGTCTAATGTGTTACAGGTAGGCTGCACCCAGCACATGCATAACTGGGCTGGATTGTGGTATCAGTTACCTGTATGGTTGATGGTGACTGTGGTCACCATAAAGCAGTACATGGGACATATACCAGGTGTACCATGGTATAATGACAGTGTACACAGCACCCACATCCCCCAGGGGATATTGTACTCCCTGGAACCCATGATGACACTCTGACATACCCACCATCACACATTGCCCATGACTGTGATACAACCCATTGTATATCCCAACAGTGGTACTACAGGGATATGCATCTAATGCACATGCCACAGGCATAGTAGGGTGCTGCATTGTCATGCCTCACCTATGGGCAGCAACAACACTATCTGTACTACTGTGTGGCAATGTGTATTGTAATAGGAGTATGTGGCCTTGGAATGCTGTACCCTACAGATATACAGACAGACACACATACACACACTTGCCAGAACTGAATGGGTATCCGATGCCTATTGACCCATTTGTACAACACTGTTGTGCTGGTACTGAAAGGCTCATGTAGCTAGTAGGGAGATGAGCGTAACAGGGTACGTGCAATGTCTGATACAGCAGCAGCCACAACTGACTATGGCAATGGGTGTTGCGGTGGTTGTGAAGGCCCTCATAGAACTCCCAACTACAGGTGTACTAACACACAGAAACTGCTATCCTCAGTAATGCACACATAAATATGTGACAGCATTGGGGTGCATCACTGCATGTGGTCATAGCTGTGTACCTAGCTATTGTCCATGGAGAGATGGGTTGTGAAGGGGATGTGTGTACAGTGGTATCATGCCACCTGCCATGTGCCAGCAGGCAATCTATCAACAGACACCACTGTGGTGACCCTCAGGGTGAGAGTGACATGCATCAGCCAATCCTCTGGGTGCCTCCTGCACATGGCCACTGAGGTGATCCAGTTGACATGTATGCAACATGTATTACAACACATGGTTAATGTCTGTGATGGAGACCTGTACCCAAGCATGTTCTATTGACTGTGGTAGTGTAGTGGAGGTACCTGTGGCATGTGGTGCGTCGTGCAAGTTGTTGTCTCCTATGTTGTTTTTTTTTTACAGCTGTGGCGGGCGTCAATC